>NC_049214.1:30288788-30588788 GCF_013347855.1 Anguilla anguilla
ATTTTTATTTAACTTTCGTTTTCATCTTAAAACAGACTCTACAGCAGTTTTTTTTCCAAATTTCACAGCTGTACAGTAAATCTCAAGAGCAAGTTGGGCAAAAAGGAATGTGAGCAAACTAACTAGCTCAACAAATAATTAAACAAATAAACAAATATGTAAAAAGAAAAATACACTCCCAACAGGTGACTGTGTCGTGTTTCGGGGGTAGGGGGGAGGGGGGCAGGGCTGGACCTGAAATGGGCCGATCAGAGGACTGGGCGGCTCTGGGGCCGATGAATGGGTGGTCATTGTGCGGGCCTGGGGGGTGCTGCCCCTGCGCCGGGCCGCATTAATAATGCCCCTGTCAGTGTTAAATGAGCCCAGAGGCCGGCCGCTGCAGACAGCGCAGAGGGCATCGGGTTACGCAGGGCTAATCCCCCCAGCAATGGCAGGTATGCCGCGCGGAGCGTGTCGGGGGAAAGCAGGTTAAGTAGCACTGATGGGCTGGGCTGACAGACGGACGGACGGACAGGTGGAGGTGGTCCCCCTTTGACAGGCGGCCAGTTTGTGCCGGAGCTGCAGGTTGAGGGTGAAGGTGCAGGGTTCTTAGACGCTGCCATTTCCCAGTTCATTCACACACACACACACACTTGATCAGAGAAAAGTCCTATGCACCTTTTCCATTGAACCCTTTCCCATACAGGTAAAAGGACAACAAATTGCGATTTGTTGCCATGTGTGTGCAGTGGCTGCCTGTGTCTCTTTGCTGATCCCCAAACAATGAGCACACAGCACTCCGTCTTTAAGTGAAAGTCCTCAATTCCACCCCCTTCAGTTCAGAATGGAGGGGAGGTGGGCAGAGGGATGGGAGGACAAACTTTGCTTGGGCACAGACAGATGGTCTTGAGCAAGAGCTCACCAAAGAGCAGGAGGCTTTACTGGGCACCGGGGTGGGTGCTCTGTGAGCCTCGTCTCCACTCGCTCAGTGAAGAAGCAGCGTCTGAGACATCATGTCTGCCCTGCGCAGATTAGCCAGACTGATTTCAGTGCTCCCTGTTGCTGTTCATTTAAGCAGCCCACAGGTCTTCAGGAGGGGAAGCATAGCTGGGTGGCGCTACGCTCATCCATCACTGGCAAAGCAGAGCCCTCAGCATTGACAGCGCTAACACTGCTACAGACAGCACTGAGCGCTAACACTGCTACAGACAGCACTGAGTGCTAACACTGCTACAGACAGCGCTGAGCGCTAACACTGCTACAGACAGCACTGAGCGCTAACACTGCTACAGACAGCGCTGAGCGCTAACACTGCTACAGACAGTGCTGAGCGCTAACTCTGCTACAGACAGCGCTGAGCGCTAACACTGCTACAGACAGCACTGAGCGCTAACACTGCTACAGACAGCGCTGAGCGCTAACACTGCTACAGACAGCACTGAGCGCTAACACTGCTACAGACAGCACTGAGCGCTAACACTGCTACAGACAGCGCTGAGCGCTAACACTGCTACAGACAGTGCTGAGCGCTAACACTGCTACAGACAGTGCTGAGCGCTAACACTGCTACAGACAGCGCTGAGCGCTAACACTGCTACAGACAGTGCTGAGCGCTAACACTGCTACAGACAGCACTGAGCGCTAACACTACTACAGACAGTGCTGAGCGCTAACACTGCTACAGACAGCGCTGAGCGCTAACACTGCTACAGACAGTGCTGAGCACTAACACTGCTACAGACAGCGCTGAGCGCTAACACTGCTACAGACAGTGCTGAGCGCTAACTCTGCTACAAATAACATTGAGCGTTAATGGCAGTGCTAACACTGCTACAACCAACAACCACACGGCTACAGACAGTACTGACACTCCTACAAGCAGTACTGAAAACACCATCACCAAACACTTTTACGGGCAGTCCTGAAAAGAACACCACTGCTACAAGAGCACCCACAGCACCATTGCTACAAACAGTACTAATGCAACTATAGACAGCACTGAGAACACAAAAAAAGACCTGAGAAACATTTATTGCAAATTAATTTTTTTCTTCATGCATACAGGTGAGTCACCAAAATGAAAAAAGGTTGTTCCTTCGAGAAATGAAATACTTGCACGTGTTCATCAGTCACACTTAAGGAAGAACACTGAATCCAAGCCAGAACACACTTATGCTGAAAAAAGCTAGTTTCTGTCTGGCGCACACTTGGTCACAAGCTGAAGCTACTTCATTTTATTCACTGTGTGCTACAGAGACACATCTAACCAACGTGAATGTCCTTAATGAGATTCAGGATCCATTAAATGAAAATTAGGTATGAGGAAGAGGGCGCATAAAACAGAAGGCAGGAAAAAAAGCAATATGAATTCATACAGCGATGGAGGGACGCGCCGTCTTTATTTAAAACTGAAGCCAGCTCGGCAGCCGCATTAATGACATTATGAAGAATTATGAGAGGCAATCTAATTTCCCTTTCCGCACCAACGCTATTTAAATGCCAAACAATAAACTAGCAGATTGCAAATTAGATCAGGGAGAAAATATCAAACGCGTCGCCGCGGAAGCCGGGCGTGATTGTGCCCGCGCCGGGGCTCCTGGGATAGCGGACGAGCTCCCGGAGGCCGGCTCCCCGAGCTCGCCGCCCGAGCGCCAGCCGCTCAGAGGACGCTAAAGGAGAACCCCACAGGCTCGCTAACGCTAACGCCAAGCCCGCCGCCCTCATTAAACATGGAGGAGCCCGCCGCCCTCATTAAACATGGAGGAGCTGAGGTTGTGACTAATGCTGTAGACGGGGGGTACTCTTTCAGCCGAGCCCCCTCTCTCTGCTGACAGCTGCAAGTGACCCAGGGGGTGGAGGTGAGGGGGGGGGGCGCTTCAAATATGTGGGTCCAAAAGGGACTGGCAATAAGGACTGAGGCAAGTCCTTGCAATATCAACACACCCCGCACATGCACCTTCCAACACACACACACAAATACACAGGCATGTGCATGTGCCTTACTGCACAAACACACACATGTACATGCAGATATATTCACATGCAGTAATTCACAAGGACATGAATGATAAAATGCGCGCACACACACACACACACACACACACACACACGCAGTATCCATCATCAACACTTTCTCATCTTGAAGTCAAACAAAGAGAGAACGCCGTGTTTACCTCCAGCACCAAATGCTTCAAAAACAATCCCTGAATATATTTTTTTCTATCAACACCGGTTAAAGGAAAGTCAAGGTGAACCGTAAGAAACACTTCACATAGAGTTCAACTGAAAAACCAAATGTTGTTTATACAGCAGGCGCCTAGCACAACACTAAAAATAGCTATAAAAGTAACATCTGATTAACAGGATAGATGTACAGAAACCCCAAGGACACAGCATGCTGGTGAGACACACCGACCTGGGAAAAAACCCTCCTACAAGCCCCTCAGTAAACAAGATTAACCAAAATATACAATAAGATTTTTTTAATGATGAAAATCTGTTTCTATTAAAAACAATCAGAGGGAATTTTACTTCTCTCTAAAGGGTTAAGGTTTTTTAAATAATGATTTGGCGCAGGCCTGTTAGACACCTGTTAGGCGGGGCAGGCAGAGGGGTGACGCGGATGGAGCTCCTCAGTGACGCTGATATGGTAAACAGTTTAACCAGGGGAAAACACAGAGAGGATATTTGATACTCAACACTGGAGACTAATATAAACAGCTTTTATCGCGGTTCAAACCACATTGGAACGCAGCAATTAGGCAAAACTATTATGTCAATCATCTTCGACACGGAAGACGTATGGACGAATCAAACCAGGAGACAAGAACAGAAAGAAAAAAATTTAACTGCATTTTCTGCAGGTACTGCCATACAACGTCCTGAGCATTCACTGCGCTTTGCGTTCCACCGCTTTGATGAAACAGTGCAGGTGCACTCTGGTGCTAATACTTTCTGCTTGGAGGACAGCCTGAGCTTTGAAACAATCCCCCACATTAAGGGGAGAAGGGTTAAAAAAATCAAAGGAGAAAAACAATGGTGTAAAAGAGGCTGGGATAGGGGGGATTAAATGGTTGATTAATTTAGTAATTGGAGGAATGGACGTGTTCCAGAAATGGTCACATAAGTAGGTGAGTGAGTGAAAGAGAGAGAGAGAATGTACAGAGTCCGGTCAGAGACAGAAACCCGGAAAAGCACTCTTCAGTCACCCTCTGCAGTGGTCTTCCGTGGTCTATTAGGTCGTTTGCCATTGCTGAGCTCACCAGTGTGCTCTTGCTTCTTAACAATCAGCAAAAGAGTTGATTTTGACACACCCAAAGTCTGATAAATTTATTCTGATTTTTCCACGCCATGACGGCCTGCTTTACTGGCATTGGCATTTCTTTGGTTCTCACGTTGAGAGACAACAGCAACAGGCTCCAAATGCCACACCTAGAATCAACTCTTAGACGTTTTGTTAACTTTCCTTCGCAACTAATGATGCAACAACATACAGCCTGCCAAGAAACAGCAGCGCAGCAAATTGTCAAATTAAATTAAGTCCCCCAAAACAGAGGGACTATGTATAAAAACGGCTGCAGTTCCTACATGGTTAACCTAATATGGATGTAAAGACCCACAAATTAAATCTGACAGTCTGCACTTTAACATTATATTCCTTGTTTCATTTCAAATCTAATGTGCTGGAGTACAGAGCCAAAAAATAACAATAATAAATTGGGTCACTGTCCAAATACGTACAAGCAGCACTCCACATATCATAACAAGTCTACAGTCCGTGGTGTGTATTGTGTGTGTGCGCGTGCAGCCCGTGTGCATTTGTGTGTTTACACACGCGTGTGCGCATGCGCTGAGGGGGTCACGGCTGTCATCCATGATGCATTCCCCCGCCTGGATCAGGTGGGCCCGGCGCAGTGACCGAACACCTCATATATCACACGTGGGCAGATCTGAGCTTATCGCCACACTTACCTCACAAGTAATAAGTCCTACTTAAACCTTCCAGCCGCTCATACATAACCTGGGAGGGGGGGGGGGGGGGGGGGGGGGGGGCGAGCGCCCGGGAGGAGTTTAACGGCCTGCGGGAGCGACCGCTCACAGCGCACTGCCTGCACTGAGGAGTCCTCATCCAGAGCTACGCAGCGGGAAAAAAAAACACTGGGTTGTATTTCCACCCCCGCTGCTGGGTTAAAGGCATCGGTCCGCCTGTTGGGTTATTGTCTGCCTTGTTGGGTTTTCTGACAACAAGCCAGTGGACTGGGGTGCGTCTCAAATGTGTGTAGTGTGCCATCAGTGACTGTCTTTGTATGCACAGACATACACACACACACACACACACACACGTGAAATACTTGCATGCAGCCACAATGCTGACTGAAGATTGCATAGAGTCTCAACACAAAAGCACAGTCCAGTCACCAACCACAGCATTAAAGCCAGAAAACTAATATTGAGCTAAAAATGAGTCAGTGTCCTGAATCAGTGTTTTGTATAAGATACCACACAATGTAATGCATTATTTCCATGATAAGGCAGTTGTCCAGGGTTGGCCAAAAAGTTGGGTTGCTTTGTATTGCAGTGCATTTTGTACACATTACACATTAATTTCATAATAATAGCTTTACTATTATTATTATAATTATTATACAATATATACACCAGCATATATTATCTTCATACCTCAAACACAATATATTATTCTTTATGTAATACGGTCTGCCAACACAAGCAAAGATATGGTGAAGTTGTTATTACAGTGCATGCAGGGCTCTTGCCTCAAAGCAACAAGGTCAAATGTTAACATTACACTTTACTGTCTTTTCCCTGCAAAAATGAACGAAGATATAATAAAATATCTATTTTAAACATAAGAACATTAGTGATAAATGCAACCTAAATGCAAATACTCTCCTGAATCAGACAGTAACTAAGATGTTCATCATTATTTAAGTTTTGACTGAATTACAAGAACATAAGATAGTGGGATACGGTAATTTATTTATGCTCATTAATTTTCTCATTTCTAATCACGTAAATTTACATTAAAACAGAAGAGAAGTGGTCTATATGTCTATAGAAAAAAACATGAAAATGCTTGTCATTAGCTTAAACAAGATAACTATATGCAGATTTAGAAACAAAACATAATATCTGAAATATTACAACTGCTACAGCCAGTAGGCAACCTAAAATTAGTCTTTTTTTTAAAGTAGTAAACTAAACACATTCCTGTTCTTTTCTGCTTGTGGGCTGATGATTTCTAACTTTACTATTCAAAAAATTAAGTCAAGTTAAAGATACATATTTTTAAAAGCCATCAAAACTTGATTTCTATACGAAAAACCAATCAGACAACCTTGGCCTGAGAAGGGACCATCAACGGCAAAAAAGAAAAATGAGTCTATTTCAGGTGTTTTCCGTCTCCCATTTTTTCCCCCCCTCTCACCGATGTTTCTCAATGTTATTGCTTTTGAGGGAAAGAAGTCCGCTTGTTATTTTCTTTCTCGTCGGTTAGCAGCAGTAAAAAGTAATACAAACCGCTTTTCGTCGGCGTGGTTCCCCACCGTGGGATATGTCATAAATCCGCTGGTTACTGGCCCGCGTGATAAAACAGCCGTCCGGTTAGCAACCCTTTGATCCGCGAGCCCTTATGAATCTTCCACATAAAAGCCTGCTCGCCACGGACACTTTTAGTGCCAGGCGGCTTCCAGCCAGACGTCTGAGCAAAAGCGGCAGGTCCGACTACAGATAGAAATGGTGAAAGACTACATACGGCCCCGAAAAACCGGACTTCTGTCCAGACATTTAAGGTGAACGATCGTGTTTCAGATACAGCCAAAATAACAGTCACTAAATATTTTCGGACACGGCTAAGACCTGCAAAAAAAAAAAAAAAAAAAAGTCGCAGGCGTTGTTGTTTTTGAAATTATTGGCCTAACCAAAGGAAGGTTGTCAGGCACGCAAATTCTGCTTAATCCATGACTGTGTCAAGCCCTCAAATATCACCTGTCATTAACTTGTTTTCATCGACGTTGCTTTATTTGCCGCGAAATGATTTACCCACAACCCCCTGCTTCCTCCACTGTCAGACCACTTCTCATATATTTGGGCTAATAGATGTAACCACAGTTCGGTTTGTTTACAATAACTCCATATGATTGATTACGCCATAAACGCGTGCCGTTGACTTTACCCTGGTAATGTTTTTCTCCCTTCCAGCCTCACTTTTCACCTCCATTCTGCCCTGTGCCCAAATCTGCCAGAGTAGACTCTCATTTGGATTACCATATACGGTTACAGCTTGCATGGTTGCATGGTTGCATGGGGCGGGGGGCATGGGGCGGGGGGCATGGGCGGGGGCGGGAGGGTGGACAAACAACAAATAAACAATAAACATTAAAGCCAAATCTACCTTGAGTTTTAAACACACTAGAAAATGAAAAACAACAGGAAAACAGCTGACGTGATAAGGACTGAAAATGTATACAGGTAAAAATGTTTCATAACAGCTGGCAAAGTCTTTGTTTTATGTTACCACGCCTTTTTTTTTTGTGTGCGTGAACCTTAACATGCAAATGTTTCTTCAGTTACACGCCTTGTCGTCCAAATTGGGCCCATCATTGGTGTGTCAGCATGCCCAATCATCCCACCCCCTCCAGTCACCTGATTTATGATCTCAGCCCCGCCCTCTGCACGCAGTGCCACGCCCCGCAGCGCGCTGAGCCAAACCCCAGAGCAGTGATTACCTGTTCGGCTGAGTTTGGATCAAACGCCAGCACGCCGCCGAGCGCCACGTTCCCACCAGCTCAGAGCCGCACGGGCGGCGAGGGGAGGGACTGCGTCCAACACAAACCCTCGAACCCTCGACCGCAGCTCCGCCCCGCACACCGAGGCGCGGCTGCTTCTCTGATATGGTAAGTGCTTCTGGATAAAAAAAAGCATCAGCCAAATGAAGACAATGCTAATTCTGAGAGAGGTGGGGAGGCAATTTGGGCCTTTACACACATGCAAGCACATGCACACACACACACGCACACACACAGGGAGAGGCAGGGAGAGTATGGGTATAGTTCCTTTCCACCGTGGTCAGGCTACTGGTGCCTGACACCATTTGGGTCACCCCTGTGCCCATGATACAGGAAACCGATCGAGCTCAGAGTCACTTCCAGCTCATTACCAGCTAAGGAAAAGCAATCAAGCTCAGAGTTCCCCAGGGCCAAGACTAATGTACAGTGGAAACATTGTGCGGTTCAGTGCACAGTACGGGAATGGTAAAGCTAAGTTTCTTTTGTCAGCTCAGAGGTAGTGTTGGAGGTAAAAGATGGCTTTGAAAAGCAAGGAGGTTTTTCAGATTTACCTCCTTCTCACTCGATCTTTCTCTCTCTCTCTCTCTCACACACACACACGGCATTCCATGGGACTCAAAAGGGACACAAAAATTCGGGAAAAAATCTTTTCGGTCTCTGTTTAGCATCGATGTGCTTACGATTAGAACTGTATCATACATCAATATACAGTATTTATCTTGTATAGATGGATTTTTCCTTTTTTAACTGAAATGTCTGGAGAGACACGCACACCAATGCAATAGCTCAAGGTGCTGAGTGAAAAGAGTTGAGACTATGAGAGAATGTTCTCATGAAGGCTGACTGCAGCCGAAACATCAGCTGCTGGATTAAAACTTTAATCTTGGAGCATTATATCAAGTGTGCGAATCTCATTCTTTCAAATTTTTATTTTTAAAAGGAGGAGGAGGATTTCTCCCCACTCCAGCGCACGCGGCCTCCTCTCTGGAGCCTTGCAGGAGCGCTTTTTTATCGCGGGGGAATCGGAGTGACTAATTGAAAGCAGGCGCCGACATCTGAACCTGTTAAAAGTTAAGAAACACTGCAGTGTTTTCTGCCTGGGATCAGGCACGTGCCCCCCTGCGTCCCGCCTGTCTACCCCTCCACCCCCCACCAATGGCTCCCGATAGCCTGGCTTTCCCCACCAATGGCTCCCGATAGCCTGGCTTTCCCGTCCTCCCCACAAACCGCTCGCTCTCCGCGTGCACCTGAGGCGTGCCTGCTAGCAGTCTCTGGAGGGAAAGCCTGCTTATTTCACGCGGGGCCTCAGAAACACTTCAGATATATATATATATATATTTTCCCCCCTCTCTTTCTCTTCTTTGTTTGATAATTGTTCTTTCCTCTTTTTCTGTTTTGTTCTGGTTTGATTAGGTCAGTTTATTTTACGAATTTGTTACCTCCTCTGCCCTTTTGTTTTGTTTGTTTCTGTTTACTTAAATAAAAAAAGAAACGCTTCAGACCAGGGGGGGGTTTTCGCGGCGGGCGCTGAAGCGGTGGCGGTGCGCGCCGCCCGCCCCCTGCAGCCCTCCCGGCTGGGCCCTCCAGCGCCGCTCCGCAGCCACAGCACAGACAAAAGGAGGGAGAGCTGCTTTCCACTGCTGCTCAGATACAGACACCCTGCTGATGCAGTAATCCTCTGGCCCGCAGCGCAATGATGGACCGTACTGGAAATACACTGAAATAAAAATGTACCGCAACAACGCAACGCAACTGCATACATCGCAGTTACAAAGCTTTAAAATATACAAATATACACATTAATATAAAGTATTGGATATACTAATTATTGCCATTTTCAGATAATGCAATGTTTTTTTTTTGTCTTATCTCACGTTAGCACCTCTGCCTGTGCCAGCTGTAAAAGAATAGCCCTGATGTTTTGTGCAACTGTTCATCAAACTGCAGCTTACTTTTTTGTTAGTTGTAACAAAAAAAATTTAAATACAATGAATCGATCAATGACACCCTGTCTTCCTCTCTCTCCCTTTCTTCACCTCTCTCGGTCCCTCTCTCTCTCCCTCCCTCCCTCCCACCTCCCCTCTCTGGAGTATCCTGTGGGAGGTTCGGGGTCTCAGACAGGCTGCGTCTCTGTGGGAAGGGGTTCCCCTTTCACTCATCATCCTGCCATCTCTCTGTGGGACAGCAGAGCAGAGTCCTGCCCTGGCCCCCAACCACAGACTGCCCTGGGGCGCGCGTGTGCATCTGTGAGAGAGAGAGAGTGTGTGTGTGTGTGTGTGAGAGTGTGTGTGTGTGTGTGTGTGTGCATCTGTGAGAGAGTGTGTGTGTGTGTGTGTGTGTGTGTGTGTGTGTGTGTGAGAGTTTGGCTTGGCGGGTGTGTGTGTGGACACATAAACGCTCTGTGAGTGTACCTTTCCACACGTGCCAGTATTGCTGTGTCTGTGTGTGTGTTAATTACTCCATGCAATGGAATTACTCACACCTTGTTTACAACAGCTATAAAAAGTGAAAATTGTTCCCACGAGAGAGAAAAAAAATCAACTGCTAACATGCAAACATCGGGCAGGGATCGGCTTTCAGAAAATAAAAACCAATGGAATGAATCGAAACAACAAGAATTTGCAGCAATCCCAAAAGTTTAATTTGTACAAAGGATGATGTACAAAGGAAAGTCTTTGTGGTTGCTTCATTAAAATTTCATTCTTAAACCAAAAATGTTTTACTTTCATGATTCTGAGCTTTTGCTGGAGTCATTTTTTGGTAGAATTTTTTGCTGGACCATTCCATTCTTTTTGGTTTGTTGATCCCCCATTTGGATGACGAGAGTGCGAGAGAAACATATTTAAAATGGAAGAAAATGATAAAATGGAAGGTGGAGATGGGGATGGATTGTTAGAAAGAGGGTGTGGAGGTACCTGGCGATTCACACACCTGTGGAGAAAACTACTTTAGGGTCATTCTGGGGCAAAAAGGACCCTTTTTAATCTTGACCTCTCAGGTCTTGCTGATATGTGACACTCATGATGTATTGGAGCAATGATAGTGGGTACAATGAGACAAAGATATTGTTTTTACTGTTTGTGGTTGTCAAACTGCAGTTCTCTAAAGTAGGGGTGGGTCGGTCAAAAATTTTGGAGTGAAAATTGACACCTACTCCCAAAGTTTCTTTATGAGGTTTGTGGTTTTTTTTTTCCCCCTCAAAGGTACACCAATAGTCACTGCTCAAATGCTACATTATGGATTTGAAATATCAGAAAGGTCAAGGTTAGAAAGGGTCGATTTTCCCCTAGAATGACCCTTTAGCTGGCTGAGGTAACAGCACAAGAGGCTGTCAGAACGTTTCTTCCGCAAATCTTTGCTCAAAACGCTCCAAAACGAATGAAGTAACGGCTTGAAAAAAGAG
Organism: Anguilla anguilla; assembly: GCF_013347855.1. Lineage (NCBI taxonomy): Eukaryota > Metazoa > Chordata > Actinopteri > Anguilliformes > Anguillidae > Anguilla > Anguilla anguilla. Next base: position 30,299,976 of record NC_049214.1, read on the forward strand.
AAACAGAGGGCTCCTCTCCCCTGTGCTGGTTCCCTTTCTACGGCTGTCACAACCTCCGGAACTCAGTAACGACACAGCAAACAGCAGTTTGCGTTAAAGACGGCCCTCTCTGAACAACGAGAGGGAAAAAAACCCAAAAAGAAATGCCCTGCAGAGCAGCGTAACATCGACACATCGCGCCTGACCGTGAGTCAGAAGGGGGCGGAGCCTTTCACAGGCACAGCCAGCGGTGGGGACTACATACGCGCTACCAAAGGAGGATGTGACCTCACATTCACAGACTTTTGGTTAAAACTGAGGACTGCAGGGTAAATTATATGGTCGAAAGTGGTAACACGTCTATGTTAGACGGTGGCCACCTGAACACCACTCTGCGTGTGTGGATCAATGTACAAAAACAGAGAGAAACAACCGCACTGACACTAAACGGTATCCGCTATAAAGTGATATCTAATCTGAAATTAAGGTACAACACAACTGTACCTGAAAGAGCTTCTCGGGGTTTTGGTTTCGGATAACCACCTATGTGTTAACTTGCATGAGATGCAACGTTTTGAAAATCAAAATGCGACGCATCAAAAATATGTTTTTTTCACGCGTCCACACTGATTTACACTGCGCACAGCTGGAATCCTCTGGTCTCCCTGAAGGAAATGCGTTTCCGTAGAAACACAGCAAAGACAAAGTTGAGAGAAGGAGGCTCATCTGACCCCCAAGCCCCGTGTAGTGCTTCTGGTTACTGTAATAAGAGAAATACCTGCTGCAATGTTACCCATTCCCTGAAGAGAACTGGACCAATTAATTTAATTACAGTCACAAATCCAACAACATGTACACGTGTGTGTTTGAACATGAGGAGTACAGATGGCCCTGTGTGTGTGTATGAGTGTATGTGAGTGCGGGATTGTATATGCATATATCGGTAAGATTGTGTGGGTGCACGCGTGTGTCTGCGTGCATGCATGCGTGTTCCAGCACACGTGTGCATTGACCAACCCATCCTTCCAGAAGCTTCCAGCTGCGGTTGTGCCTGGTCACACTCACTCTCCATACCTCAGTCCCGGATCATCTCACACCCCTCTGCCAAACCGCCCTTTACCCCCGCCCCCCCCGCCACCCCCCCGTCACTAGAGCCGGGCTGAGTCACCGGCATGCGGTTCCACACGGGTCAGAGGGGTCACAGCAAACGGGGGGCAAATTTCGCCACAAGAGCCTTTTTAGTCAGAAAAATTTTGTCAGAAAAATTACAACAGACAGGAAGAATTGTGGAGAGAGAAAGGTGAATGAGAGGGGGACATTTTAAAACTTGTCATGACAGCGCTCTTTGGGGTCCATTTCAGAGTGCGATGGCAGGGCATGCGATGGTTTAAAGTGGGGGGCGGTGGGTGCATGCGGTGGTGGCATGGGGAGTGCAGTGGACACACCCATCTGCAGTACGGTGACTTGGCACTCGGTGTTGGGGGGGCGGGGGGGCGTTGGGGGGGTGGGGGGGCGTTGGGGGGGTTCCGCAGTGACGGCCTCAGGCTCCGGAGCAGTGACAGGCAGTGAGGGGCTGAGCCCAGGGGCAGGCTCCCCATGCCCCAGAGCGCAGGGCCTCCACCAGCGGGGATCACAGCGCTAGCGTTAGCTCTGCTTTCAGGACCTTGGTCAGGGGCCGGGGTCCAGTTACGGCTCGGCCCCCGCCGGGGTCCCGTTCCCCCGCCGCAGTTCGAGGGGGGACAGGGCCGGACGGACGGAGAGGTCTGACATCAAACAGATGCCACCCTCGGGGTCGTTCGGCCGCACCAGGGGGTGCCAAAGGGCAGGTCCTGCCCGTAAACGCACAGCCAATCAGCATGCTGATTTGTGGTTGTCAAGGTGACCGTTTTTCAGAGCAGAAAAGTCACCAGATCATTCTCCGAAAAGTTGTGTTCCTTTTGGCTAAAAGTTACTTGGAATGCTGTGGATGGAATATAATCCAGACGGAAACTGTCTTCATTTAATTTTTTTGTATTTCTTAATTTTGGAGGAGCTCATATTGGGTATATAATAGTAAAACTGCAGAAAGTAAAAATGTTTTAGATGCACAAAGTTAAATATGTTTATTTCTAAAGAATTCAAGCCAACTTTCCCTGGCTGAAACAGGCTGTTTTTTTTTTTTTAAACTAACACCTTAAATTTGATGGGATTGGCAGGAGACCCAGGGCATTACGAAAAAAAGAAAAGAAATTACCGTAGCTCTCCAAGTCCATGCAGAAAACGGTGTGCAAACAACACAAACGAGTGAAAAAAACAGTTCAAAGTGTCTTTACATTGGTAACATCGTATCACAAGTTTCTTTTTCATTTTCAGTCTCTTCCAGAACACCGCTGCTGTATTTCCAACATGGTAGCCGAGCGCACACAAAAGGAGGAGAAAGTGAAGAAAGAATGCGGAGGAGAGGAAAGTCAGTCCTCCTGTGGAGAGGGAGGGGGGCGCGGGTCGCTGATCCTTTGATCCTCCATTAAAGGAGGAAAAAAGAAGGAAAAAAACGAGGCGGAGGGAGGGATCAGTCCACCTGCTGCGCGGAGAGCAGAAGCTCCGAAATCCCGTCGGTAAGAGTCACCCCGCCGTGCCCCCCTCCCCTCCCCTCCCCCCCCCCCCCCCCCCCCCTCGCGCCCCTCCCGTTTCGCACAGACCCTTCAGAATGGCAGGCATGTGTCCGAGAACGCGTGCGCCCCCGCGTTCACCGAAAAAAAACCCCCCCGCAGCGTCGCCCCTACCCTCCGCAGCGCCACGCGAACCTCCGTCGGCCCGCTTTTCCAGAGTACTTAACGTTTTCCGCATGTAATCTATAAATCTAGCAGCGTGGGGCTAGCTGGCTATTTATACATTAAACAGAGGGGGGGGGGGCAGCCTCCTCTGCTTGTCCTCATGCCTGGTGCCATGCAGGACACCACGTCCGCTGAGAAGAGAAGCACTTCTCACTCATCTGGGAGAAGCCTCTGGCTCTCGCATTACATAATGATAACAGAAATATGCCTATTTGCACAGCAGATTTCAGCCCAAACCGCTTCACAATAATAAGAAATGCACAATAAAACACTCTTGGCCTCTTTATAAAAACCTGGGCTCATTTGGAGGGTTTTGTCTGAAACTGCGCCAGAAGAATTGCCCAGCCCTGGTTCTGGAAAGCAACAGGGTCTACTGGGGTCCCAATCCCTGGTCCTGAAGAGCAGCAGGGTCTGCTGCTGTTTTGCTGTTACTCAGCACTTAACTGATCAATTAAAGCTGCTCATTAGAACCAGAGTCTTTGGTGTGAGTTGGTCACTCATTCTAAGGTTGAAACAGCAGACCCCACCTGTGGCTCTGCAGGACCAGGGTTGGGGCAGCCCCTGATGCAAAGAGGATCCAGTGCCCCGTTAAGCCTGGTCCTGAGTGACCGAAGCCCCAGGAATATCATCCTCACCCACATCCGCACAGTCTCACAGCAGAGTTCTGCCCTCGCTGCTCCCCCATCGATCACCGCCTGCACCCGCCCCAAACAGCAACCCTTCTTTATACCCTCCAAATATTGCCTCTACCCTCCCGCAGAAGCATCCGTGGAGCAGGAGAACTCGAGCACAAATCACTGAGGCTGGAGGTGCGGGGTGCGGGGCTGGAGGGGGGCGTCGGGGGGGTGAGAGGTGTAGGTTAGGGTGAAGGTGAAACCTTATCTGCAGAGTTTTGGCAGAGTGTTATTTTTTGGGCGCACCGCTGCGGGACCCAAACGTTTCCCGGGGTTTAAGGAGCTCTCGCTGGCCCTACTGTTGATCTTTGGGTTCACGTCTTTTGATGTTTTTCTTTTTCGTGTGGGCCTCTCCTCTCCTCTCTCTTCACACCCCTCACTCTTTCGTTGTCCCTCCGTCTCTGCCCCTCTCACTCTCTCTCTTAATTGTAGGACAAAATATTTGTTTGATTGTTTTGCATTGCTTTATAATTACTATGCAATATCGTGAGATGATGTGGAAGGTTTTTTATTAGCATTTGTTTGTTTCTTCACAATGGTGCAATAACAGCTGAATTCCTCCCTCTCTGTTCCTTTCTCTCTCTCTCTCCTGCTCCCTCTCTCCCTACAGGGTGAGGGATATTTAAGTATTTAAGAGGTCCCGGTGGCCCGCTGTGCTGGGGGGCCGGGGGGGTTCCCCCCGGGTATGCAGTGGCGCAGCCCTCTCCTTTGATAGATGGGGAGCGCACTACGTCTCCTGGTTTGTAATAAAAGCGAGCGGCCGGTTTTTACAGCGCGGCAGCCCGCTCGCCGCCCTGGTTCTGTAATGAGCTACGGCCGCCTCGGACCGGGAGACCAAAAGAAACCGGCCAACTACGCTTCCACGCTGGCCTTGACTGGCAACCCTACGGTGGCTGGGTCAGGACAATCTACATGATTTATCATTTATTACGGGCTGGCTACCCCCTGCCCGTGCTACACCTAACACTATAACCTACTTAAAGCATGGCGCTCCATCACTCTATTGCACCTACCATGGCGTCTAATGCTGGGTTATAAGTTAGGTAGCGACCGCGGCTAGCCGCGTGCGCTTATGCAAGTCGCTCGGGATAAGAGCTGCTGTGAATGATCAGATGATGCAAACCCTACGTGTAATACAGCAATGTTTCCTGCTCACAAATAAGGCAGCTGAAGAACAGTCCAGCACAACCAATGAGAACCACCGAACAGAGGAGCCGCTGAACATGCGTGTGAGGGACTGTGTGCCGGTGGTGACCGGGTGCAGGTCGCAGAGGGCAGACTGGGGGGGCGGGGGGGTGTGCTGGCGTTGGGTACCCCCCACCCTGTCCCCTCCGCGCCCACATTAGTTCTGACCGAGGAGAGCTGAAAAGCAGAGTGGGCTGGGAGCTGAGAGGCAGGGCTGGCCAGGGGTAATGAGATTTGTTTCAGTGCATCTGATCTCCAGTCTAACAGACTTCCAAACAGCCTCACAAGTAAATAAAAGCAGCAAAGGACACGGCAGGAGGTTTTGGGGGGGGGGGGGTGTGGAGGGGATCGGGGGGGGGGGGGTCTCCCGCCTGGTTACGGATTACCACTGGGGTGCGCTCGGAGGAATTTAAGCCCCCTGGGGGTCTCTGACCGTAAATGAGTAACCATAAATGTGTGTGTGTGTGTGTATGTGAATGGGGGGTAACTTTTATTCACTTCATTTAAGCTTACAAGCTTAGTGCTCCCAGAGTACACACACACACTCACACACACACACACAAGATGAAGATCAGCATGTGTTCCTCTGGCATTCCTGCAAAGGGCAGAGGCTTTGTGCTCCTCCCCCCCCCCCCCCCCCTTCTCCCTGCATGATTACATCATCACTATCCCCTATCATTTTAGGTCATTTGCAGTCAGCTTCACCTCTCCAGCCAAAGCTCCACTCGAGCATGATGAAGAGGAGGCTCGGCTTTTGTACATATTTTCTACTCCCTCCTCTTCACGCCTCAGCGCTCCTCCCTGAGAAAGTGCTCATGGAAGCATCCAGCGCACGAGGCCCGGCCTGAGGGGTCAGGAGACGCGGAGGGAACGGAGGGAAACGCCAGACGCTGCTGCAGTCACACGGCACGTTTCAAAAGCAAGCGCGGCGGAATAAAACCCCAGGGCCAATACGACTCAGCCCGTGAGCTCGGGGCGATTAGAAGTCTCACAGATTAGAAGTTCACCTCTCGTGGGTTTGCTTTCGTTTATAACCCCTTGCATGTTTAAGGGAAAAACACTGTTTAAATTACGACTGACAGGTAGCGTCGCCATGGCGATTAGCCCCGGGAACCGCGCAGTGATGCTCAGGGTTTGAGCAGCAGACCAAACAGGCTGTGAGCACGCCCGCGAGCTCAGCCACATAAACGGTGAGAAGAAGCCCCATATTGGCCGGTGCTGCTCTTGCTGAGGGGAGACCCTTGCGCTCCCCCCTCCACCCCCCCTCACCCCACCCCACTATAAGATGAGCCTGATGCTCACTTGGCCGTGGAAAGGGGTTTGAGGAGGGGGGGGGGGGGCACGGCTCCCTCCATTCGGGCTCTGACACCAGCGCGGGGGATTAGGGGGCCGCGGTTTCCGCCGGGCTTCCACTAGGGACAAAGCACCGGAGAGCTTAGCGTCGCCCGCCATAATGAAAGAGCGGATCTCTGTCAGCCGCCGCCAAAACGCCGCTGTTCTCCGGCCTAATCTCATCAGGAGATGAAGAGCAGGAGAGAGAAAGAAAGAAAGGGTGGAGGGAGGGAGGGAGGAATGAAAGAAGACTAAAGCACACTTCATGGCATTCGCCTCCTGGATTTCGACAGACACTGTCCTTCCACCTTTCCCTTTCTCTTCACATGGAAAAAAAATATATATAAAAATATATAAAATGTTTGCTCTTTCAGGTATTGAAATATGTAGACTGGTCTGAAATGTATTACACATATGTACAACATACATATATATTATATATTAGTATATTTTCAGTTCAGAACTTTAAGTGCACAGGGAGAGACTCACTTTACACCAGATCTGCATGACGTCTGCAGCCCAGTTGACTCTATGACACACTGTAACTGAGGTGTAGCGCTGTAGGAATCCGAGCCTGAGGAGAGGACAGAGAGGACGGGGCGGCCACTCTCTCCCCCTCCCCGCCCCAGCGTTCCCCACGGGGGGGTGGAATGTGGGGCGTAGGTGCGAGAGCGAGTCGCGGGCAGCGGGCGCATGCCGCCGGGGCTGCGCACCCTCCTGTCGAGGGGCCGCGAAAGCGCGGCGGGCACAGCGTCCGGCCCGCCCGAGGCCGGCCGCTGGTCACACACGTGCGTGCTAACGGCCCCGGCGCAAACACCACGGGGCACAGGAGGGAGATGGCACCGCCACGCCAACCGCTCCCCCCCCACCCCCCTCAACCCCAACCACTGAACTCCTCCACCCCACCGCCAAAGCCCTCTAAACCCTGCCACCCCGCTCTGAATCGCTGAATCAACACGGAGGACTCATGGTTTCCAGATCCAAAGCGGCTATTCTTCTTTTTCCGGACCCAGGAAAAGGTTGAACGTTCATTTTAAATTTTATTTTCAGCTCATCCAGGACGTCTGCACAGTTCACCGGCTTTCTGTGTGGACCTTACAAAATTTGGAGTTTTGATACTGAAAGGTACGACACAGTAAGACGCTCAGTCTTAATTCATACCGGACTCTGGGCCCTAAATGGGGTGAGATGCACGCTGGTGGAGCTGAATGCACAGCATCACGGCTGATTTAACGCCGAGCGCTTTTCGGCTCGTAGACGCTGACAGAGACGGAGGGCTAGCGGGAGTCTCGCTGGGCCGCTCCCGGCTGCCGTTCGGGCCCGTCCCCCGCCCTCGCCACCGCCTCCCCTTCCAGAAGAATCCCCTGTGCTGAGGGGGTCAAGAGGGGGTGAGGCTTTATGATAACAAACTCACCGAGGAGCCCCCGCGGGGCTGGCGAAGGGGAAGGGAGGCTGTTATTGTAAGCATCGCATGCACAGCCAGACGTGAGGAACCCCTCCAAACCCAGCGTTTCGCTGCCGATGATATTGTATGTGAAACGAGCCACGGTTTACATACACAGTCATAATTGCTAACCTTCATTTGCAAAGCAGGTATTGCTACCCGGACTGACCTTGCGGTTGGCGTATGTATTTAAAACAGTCGGGTATTCACAGTAGGTCACTGAGTCAGAAAGCAGGTGGCTCCGGTGCTCCAGGGCACAGCGGCCACACGCAGCCTGGGGTTCAAACCCGCAACCTCCTGGTCGCAAAACCCAGCCCTTTACCTAACGTTGCCAAACCCAGGATATATACAGAACCCACACACATTTACACATGCACGCATGAACATGAGCATGTGCATGCACACATACACATACATACAATTCTACACACAGGAAACATAAAATATGGAAATAACACGCATCCAGAAAGCAAACGTGAATCAGTAAATGAAGTAGGTGGTGAATATAAATATTGCCTGCATTAATATCCAATCTTTCATTGAAGGGTGAGTGATGAAAACGACATCAAGCTAATATTTGATGAGTCAACTTCTGATCCTGCACTCCAAAAAACAGGTCTCTGGGATCATTATCCCCATAGAGACCTCAGAGGTGCTCTCTGCCAATCAGGGAGTACGTTGGTAACAACAAATAGAACAAAGTGATCTGTAATTGGTGGGCATCTTCTGCCCAGACTCCCTTTCTCCCTGAAGCCCACCTGGAATATAGCCAGAAAGTATACACTAATGACTTATTGGCAAACAAAAATGGCGGTACCAACATCCCCCATCCCTATTTTATTACCTGTGGTATTTGTCTGGTGGGACAGAGATGGGGATGTCAGTGTCAAAGTAAAACCCCATTACAGAAAGCCTCTTAGGATAGGCTGGGCTAAACAGCACACAGCCAGAACCCTGCGGCCAATCCTGACTATGACATCACAAGCGAATGTCACATTTCTCTCTCAGCGAAAGGTTCTGATCTTCTATAGGCCGGCACTCAGACCCTCAGTCATAACATTAGTTAACACCACAGTTATGCAAGTAATGAAGAGAGTGGGCCTTTCACAGTGAACACATCGTAATTCTCATTCTTGCAAGACCAATACCCAGGCCACCCCATAATATTTCCTTGAAAGTTCCCCCTCCTTTAGCACCCAGGCCCTTAGACATGCTGCTAGCGAGCTAACAGGGTCTGTTCTGGAAACGATCCTTTGAACTCATCAGTTTGTCGCGTCAGTAATGAAGGGGGTTGGGCTTTTCCTTCAGTACAAATCAACTTATTTATCTCAAGAGGCCAAAACCACACCATTGTTTTTTCTTGACTTTTTTTTGTTAATAGTATGCATAATGGTCAGCATGACTGACCGCATTTTGGGTGACTATGGCTGTTTTATATGCAATTCAAAGCAAAAAAAGACCAGACCCAGTAGGTAATTAACTATGTTAATGCATTACGCAGTGCTTAGCTTTGCTAATGTAGCACAGGCCTGGGTGCCAGGCAAGTTTCCTTCCTTCTATATGCTCTTATAAAAACCCCTTTGGCGAAACCTGGATGACCTGTGAATCAGAGGTCACAGGTTAAACGGCAGATTCTCCTTTTAATATGCGCATTGCACAAGATTCACAAAGCCGGCCTGTTGGCTAGTGCCGTACACACATCACAGGGACCTGAGAATGTTTGCCTCTGCTCAGACAGAGGGGGCGTCACCCACGATTTGGGCCACAAGACCTGAACCCCGTCTGTGCAGAATTAAGGTAATGACAATATGCCCCTCCTCTCCCCTTAACAAAAAACAAAAAACATTCAATATTCGATGAGATTAAAGTCAAACACACCCCGCCCCCACTGACGACGTTCGCAGTGTGTAAGCACTACCCAGGGGGCGTGTGTGCGTGTGTGTGGGGGGGTCTTGGTTGTGATCTGAAAAACATACAGAAAAACCCATCCTGTCAGCACTAACACACCCACATCCCGGGCCGGGCTAATTAAAAAACAACAAGTGGCCCGTGGGGATGCAACAGCTACGGTGCCAAAAAAGAGCCCCCATCAGCACCCTGGCGCACTGCGCCACTGCACGCGTGCGATTCTGGCCACATCAGCGTCCGTACACATTTTTACAAACCCTGCCCCGCGATGGCTAGCAGGAGCTCTGTATTTTCTTCTGTGAGGTTGAAAAATACACTCCCCCCACCCCCACATTTAGAGCCCTTGTTCCCATTGGCTGGTGAGCCGGTGGAATGTAATTTGTTTTTGGGGTGAGTTTTGACCTTCCACACACACACACACACACACACACATTAGACCTCCCCGTACAAACGCATGGGCCTACAGCCTCTGTGAAACGGTCAGCGGGTCACGGGTCAGTTATGCTGGTTTTCCATTACCATAATCCTCTCTGCTGTGTTTTCCTTTCAACGGCTTTATTGAAAAGGCTATGGAAATCTGAATTTGCAGGACTCAAAAAACATTGCACACACATTATGTATGTTAAACATGTAAATAAATAAACTAAATGATGATTGATAGACTGATTGAACAGCCGACGATTTAAATGGGAGACCCAATTTTTTAAAAAGTCCAGTGTTGCTGCCATTACTGTTGCTAGTTTAGCACAAACAGCAGTAGAAGAGGAAAGACTCACAAAGCATGCACTCCATCATTCTAATGTTTTACCATTTGATTTTACAAAGAACAGCTACACACCCTACCACACACACACACACACACACACACAGACACACACACGCAAAGGTCAATACTGCTATGAAAATAATATGGTCAAAAAAATTGCCAAAACTCACTTCTTTTTCTTTTCCTAAATAGAATAATTGCATGTGGCCCATTACATCTGAAACGCAGTCCACCCACCAAAGCCAATCTGTCCTTCAGTAATACAGATTGATTTTAATAGCTGGAATAACAGGCCTGTGGTGTGGTGTGGTGTGCGTGTGCCTGTGAGTGTGTAGGGAGGTGGGCCTTTTTGGGGGATTGGGGATGGGCGGCGAGGGGGTATGTGTGGCTTTTCCTAAGCTAATATTTTGAGGCCAGGAAAAAAAATCTGAACTCCTGACAGTGACCATATCTTCTAACCCAGGATCAAATATCCAGCCCCCCCTCGCCATCCCTTATCCCCCCCAAAAAGGCCATTTGTAACATAAATGTATAATTTATCTAGGGTCCGTTTTCCGGGCAATGATGGGGACTGGGGTTTTTGGGGGGGGGGGGGGGGGGGTGGGTGGGTGGGTGGAATCCACAAACGGAAAAACACCCAGAGCAGGTTTCAGACCCGACCAGGAGTTCAGTCATGAGGAGGCACTCCCCCTTCAACTCCACGTCCAGTTTCATCCATTTTTCTTTTCGCTCGGCATCTCCCACTACTGCTAGGGCAGCAGCTCCCTTCTGGTTGCCATGGCGAGTCAACACAACATTGCCCCCCCCCCCACCCCCCACCCCACTGTTTGCCTTGTGTGCATTTTCAGAACGGCTTGCGCCAGCATCGTTTCTGTCCATCTCACCATCCAGTCTGCACACGCCCCAAAGGGCCCGCTGCTATGCCATTGTCAATTAAGCCTCTTCATCAAAAACACGTCAGGAAAAAACACTCCACTCGCTGCCATTATGGCTTTTTTTAATCACACCGACGAAAATATGAAAGTCTTTAAATAATCACTAGACATGGTACTTACTTCTAGACTGATGAAAGAAAATTACCCAGATTTGTGGAGAATTACCAAGATTTGTGGAATAATACCAATACCAAGCTTTGTGTAAATGGCTTGCTTAGCTCAATTAAGTGAAGATATATATATTCAAATTATACAGCTTTTAATTAAATGTAATTAATTAAAATATACGCACACACACATGCACACACAAATTTGGGAATGCGGATGATAGAATTTGAAGTCAAAACACAAATCTTTTTCACGTATTTAATTAATCTCTCACAGAAACCTGTATATTCTGTTTGTCTATAGCATATGCATGTTGAAAGAGTGCACGTGAAGCAACAAAATTCAGACATCAACACAAACATTGTGGTGCAGACAAGCAAGCACAAAGATAAGCAGGGTAATTCCCACTGCCAAATCTTCACCGGAAATTTGTATGATTATCATAATTCAACAAAACAAATGCTGAGAAATATTAAATATTAAGGCCAGACAGACTCCTTTAGTAGCCTACAGAAGCAATTACAATCATCCATCAATCAAAACTGGAAAAGTCCCGTCTTTACAAAACATTTAAATATGTACACAATAAAATCCAGAAGCATTCATAACACTAACACGACAAAGCTGGTGAACATTTACATCATAGGCCTATTAAACTCAGGTTATATTACCAACAGGCTATTCCAATGCAAACACATTCTGCCTTGTCTACCGGCTGCCATCGAAAATCGCTGTGGTTTAACGGAACAAGGAACACAATAGCCTACAAAAAAATAAAACATTATTCCAGTATGGCGACGAAGACGGAAGAAGGAGTGAAGGAATGTTCTGCCGATCTCAGGAGTTACTGTGAAAATAATTAAGCAGAGCGGCGCATCTCGGATGTTTTGGATAAAAAGGGCCAGCGGTTCCAATTCATCCCTTTCAGAAGCCTCAGTACAGACGGACGTCATGAAAACTTCATAAAGGAATTTGCGTGTTACGCTGTTAAGCAAGCTATTGCTTTTTCGGTCGCAGGATTTTTAACATTTTTTAAAACGGCAACTGAAAAGCACATTCACATTCCCTTTCTTTTCTCCTTTTTCGTCTGGATGAGCGAAGAAGCAGCGTGAAGGAGGCGCTGGTTTTAATGCGGCTCTAATTAGAGTCGGGCAGTGAGGGACAGACAGCAGGGGTAGCGGACAGGGAGCCCCGCCAAACTGGGCTGTCGACTCACACTGGGTAAAATGAAAAGGGGTGTTCGCCAAGTGCTAAATGCACAGCAACATCGACCAAGTAGTTTAGTAAACAGTCACACCCCAGTCGTCACGTACACCGCGGGATGCCAGTGAGATTACCAATGCAGTGGTCAACACAGATACGGGGCGGGGATTTAATAAAACGTAGGCTAACAAAAAATAACATGAACCTATGCTACAATTGAAACAAGACAGGCCTGTGCGTACGGTAAAACCGTTGAAATGTACATGAACAGCTGACAAATTAGATTTATTTTCAAACTATATTTTGTAATCACATGCACATTTCCACAATTATCCACAATGTCAAACGATAGTTCTCAACAAATCTACATTTCTCAACGATTTCTGATGCTAATGTATAAAAATAAAATAATCTCGTGTTATATAATTTCTTCTCCCGAAGACATCCGTTAGGGGAACACAGCCTACTTCGTTATAGACAGCAAGAACTTACATTTTCCTTCATCAGAGTGACACATAAAATGAAATGCAAAGGTGAAATCAAATATGTTAATTTAAAAAACGACACCATTAAGCCTTGATAAAAGCATTTTGGCTGCCTGTATATTTGTTTAACCTTTTAATATTTTGTTGGTTTCTAAAAGCACAAAACACAACATAATTTTTAAAGGTAAAGTGCTTCACCCACTTCTTTGTATTTCAGTTTCATATTTATATTGGATTTCTGAATAATTTTCCTGGACTTAAACTAAACTGTAAATGAATGAAGGACACAGTAGTGAATTTCTAGAGCTATGAGCTGAATCCCACCTCAACATAAAAAATTGACATAAAACGTTTATAAAAGCAGAACTTTTCAGAGTCAGATGCATACGATTATTGTGTATCTACTCCTATTTCCTTACAGCCAGAACAATGTTAGAAATGTTAGCTAGGCAAAATTCATATGAGAGGAAGTTCCTGGCTGCCCCTCATTCACTATGTTAACAGTGACAGACTGCTGTTAGTCTCCGTTAGTCGGTACTAAAAAAAAAGAGAGACAAAAGAGATGTTTGGTAACACACTATCACTCCGTGATACCTTCACACGGTCCATCTCTCACACCTCACACTCAAGACAGGACACACACGCACACGCGCACACACACACACACAGTAAGCCCTTGAAGTCCAGGTTACAATATACCCAGAAGTCACAAAACGAGAATAGGGGCCGTCTCTCAGCCTTGTTCCCGGCACTGTTTGCCCCTGTGTCAGCCTACACTGCCGTTTCCGGGGTGATGGAATTTGGAATTCTGAGCTGCGGTGATGGGACTCTAAGAGCTGTAACTCTGCTGCCCGCAGCCAGACTGAGTGAAAGCTAGATCAATGTAAAAAAAAAAAAAAAAAAAACCTCTTGATGCGAAACGATAGATGTTTCTCATTGTTTGCCGCTGGATTTCCGGCAGAGAGGGACAATGCCCCGGTGATTGAGGCAGCGAGGTTTAAACCTCCATCACAAAAGGCCCTTAAAATGTAGTGACAGCCGTGAGCGGTGCCCTTGCAGTGAGGGGCTACACGGGGCATCCCACAGTCTACAAATCACCTATGCTGTCTAAGCCAAAATTTAACCCCCCCCCCCCCCCCCCCCCCCCAGACCCCTGACACAAAACCACAACTCACTAACTTCTCTAATATGAATACTGTGTGCTTCTATCAAGCTACATGTTTTCACATACAAAAGCACTCAATACACATTATACATGTCACAACATGCACTCTAATCAATACTTTATTCTCTTACAGCACCCAAAGCAAAGTTCTTGAATGTGAACTGGTCTTAATTTAACTAGTCATTGAAAGGTTCGACATTAACACTGATTCAAGAACATAATAATAATAATAATAATAATAATAACGATAATAACAATAATAATAATAGTTATTATTATTATTAGTAGTAGTAGTAGTAGTAATAGTAGTAGTTGTAGTAGTACTATAGTATTATAAACACTTTGATAATATGCCATTACTGAAAATAATATTTGCATACTGGCTAAATTTTCCCTGCCAGTTTTATGACAAATTTGCGTGCAGCCAACACCAAGTAAGGAAAGAAAACACCGAAAATAGCATGTCGTCGGCGGCCTACACGAACCTCACTTCAGAAAAAAAATGGAATCATCAGGGAGAGCAAAAACTACTTCTACTTTTCACGTGCCAATGACCATTATAGTTTTACCCCCTGGCGGTTTTTAACCAACTTCATTCGTTTTTGAGTTGTGAAACTCTGACCATTGCTATAGCTGGTTGAGATAACTTTCGACTTGTTTAAAAAAATCTAAATGACAAGAAAACGAGTTACGAGGTTGACATTATACATTTCCAAATTAAACAGTTTTATGAACACCTCAATATCTTCTGAATGTTTTTGGTATTAAAATATACAGAAAGTAACTTGCATTTGCAGTTTCAGGTGCCGACATGTTCTGAAAAAATGGACGAACCGATGTTTTAGAAAAAATACGTGCAGCCGTCAACAGACCTTCAGAAATACCTGTTCTATTTTGACATGTTTCTGTAGTGGCGTTTCAGAATCGCCTACCGTGGTCCACTACTGCTGTATGTCCGTGAATGCAGACATAGGCTACAAAAACCCAGTCGTCAATCCGTTTAATTAAAGTCAATTAAACGCACGCGCACTCGCAGGCTACTCTTCTTTTCTCTCAATCATACGCGGACATACTCAGCAGACTGCGCGATAGGCCTACAACACCGCAGACACGTTACGCAGAAAGTAGACGTTAATCCGTGCGGTTTTTCGCCGCTGATTACATTGTTGCGTTGCATTTAAACAGAGCATTGCTTCATATCAAACAATGAATTAGTCTCTAATTTAGCTCGAATGCCACACTGGCCTACTTTAGAATGACCGTGCATAGCCTGTGCACAACATGCAAAATACTCAGCGTATTCTGTCCCATTTAATAGGGTAATTGCTTTTTAATATGATATAGGCCTACCACAAATATCACCGAATACCCAAATAATGATTTTGCAGCATGT
Organism: Anguilla anguilla; assembly: GCF_013347855.1. Classification (NCBI taxonomy): domain Eukaryota; kingdom Metazoa; phylum Chordata; class Actinopteri; order Anguilliformes; family Anguillidae; genus Anguilla; species Anguilla anguilla. The sequence goes on from NC_049214.1 coordinate 30,315,366, forward strand.
AAGTCAGATATGGGACATACAACGGCATTGTCTAGGTCTGTTTTTGGTGATAGGCCTATATGTTCAGTTCAATGCGCAGGCTATAAAAAGTCCAGTTTAAAACTGCGGTCACTAATAATTTAAATGAGTAGACTAACGGGGAGACATGCAGAAATTAGCACGCGTGTTTCTGATTCCTGGTGATTTAACAACACGAATGCTTGATTTGTCGTGCTATATGATATAAATAAATAATTCCCCTCTAATTACCCCCAAAATGCTTAAATTCAGAGGAAGTATAATTAAGCCCAGTGATGTAGGCCATGTGACCTGTATAAAATGATAGATATAACCATGAAATACTACTGCAGTAAAATATATTAAACAGGAAAGATAACACTAAATTAAATTATCTAAGAAGCGCAAGAATGGTAAAGGTATAAATGCAAATACTAAATATGTTGCAAAATATGAAATGTTTTGTTTTCCGAGTAAAACACACAGATCTTACATTTTGCCAGCAATGTGGGAAAGGTAACGGCTTCACACGGTAGTCGAACATAAAATAACAAATAGCAAAACAATAGCAAAAACTAAACTGATAAACGAAAAATAATAATAGAAATAAATCAGTGCTCTTACTGTTGGTAGTCAGGTTTGCAGTACAGTTTCCTGTCTCGGAAGTAGCAGCTGGTGGTGAGCAGTTGTTGACACGCCGCACACTGCAAACACTCCTCGTGCCACGAAGATTCGTTGACTCGCATCAGAAATCTGTCGGATATGGGCCGCTGGCATCCCTCGCAAACCGCCTGGTGACGACACTCCGTCCCTGGCAGTATACGAAATTTTAAAACTCTTACAAAGTAACGAAGGAAAGCGCTGTCAATGGTTTAAAAATGCAGGGAGTTAACTGTAGTGTAACACATGGAATTCTCAAACAGACATAATCTCGCGCACACACGCGTCCAACAGTTTTAAGGTGGTAAAGGTGACAGGAACGACAGGCGTCTAACTTTAATATTTACTGCTTTTAATTAAATTTAAATAATTGCGGTGCCATGTTCGCCAGGAGCCACGAAAATAATTACATGCGAATCTGCTCCATATATTAAATAAGCATTTCCGGTTATATCTCAAGACATTTGTTTTGTAAATAATACAAATCAAAATGACAAAAGTATCTACTAGGCTACCGAAGCCGCGGGTGTTGTGTGTAATTTATTTGCAGCCAGAGTTTATCTTTGAGTAAATTGTGCCAATTACATTTGTGTTTGGTCATATTCTTTGTAAATGGTATACCATGTTAGGTCGAGAAAATATGATATTCATTTTAGTAAGATCGGTTTATTAAATGCAAATAAAAACATATGATATGTCGATTAAATCTTACATATTAACTTGTTACGAGCACAGTCAGAAGATACAAGCCTAAATGTAAATGTCATGCTTAACAAATAAAATACAAAATCCTGTTTGTGTAGAATTATATTAATTTTGCAAACCAATTATTAATTAATTGCGTTAACCAATATGAACATTCACTGTAAGCTTCATTGGTACACACTATATTTATGAACTCAATAAATAAAACATCAACTGTCCGGTCAGCTGTTACAGGACTTATCCAAAAGGAGACAGACGTAGCTAGGACTCTTTTCAAGCCAAAAATGAAGGAATTGCGGTCTGTTCATGAAAACACGTGTCAAAGACTTACCAAGCATAGCTCCCATTGTAGTCGGTCCCGACCTGAGATTATCTTCTATTTTAATACCGTCCAACATCTTAGACAAATCGGAATAACTCCTCGTTGTGATGCGTCTCTCCACTGACTCCGGACCTGTTGCAATGTCCATAAAAATGTGCTGTCACAAGCTTATCAGTAGCTCGAACCTATGCTTAAGGATCGCGACAATATCTGCAAGTACGGTCTGAAGGCACTTAAAGTACAAACAAATAAATATATAATACAATTTTTAAATCTTCCACACAAACCCAGTGTTACTTTGCACAAAAAGCAGAGCAAACGTCGAGATAATACACCGTGCTGCTGTAGAGAGAACGTCTGTTTTTGTATTACTACTTGGTTGACATTGTCAACTGCCAAGTTTGTTTTGATTTCTTTCAATGTTTCCTCGAGCTGGAAAAAAAGACGAACATGCCGTCGTGGTGCGTTGGGTTCCGTTTCTGGAGTAGTCTACAACCCTCTCTGAGAAAGGACAGCTGAAAACGCGAACACCAGCATGCGCCAGCTGTAAATCCAGGAAGGACGAGTCGAGACGTTTCCAAAGTGAGCTCTTGAAGTTAATGTGCCATAAAGAAACCCGCTGCTTGAAAAGTCCGGAGCCGAGATTGCGGCGAATGGAAACGCCCTCCCCTTCTTCGATAGCGTCACTTTTCAAGGCCATTTACGTTCGGATGCTATTGGTGCGCAGTGCTCGTGCACCCTATACAGTGGATATAAGCGTTCCGCCTCTGAAATCAACTACAGTGCCGTAGACACATGCGTCAGTTCAGAGAAGTTAATACAATAGGAAAATATTTGCCTAAAATGGTCGGACATTAACGGACAGCAAGTAACCTGATAAACATAACTAACTCAAATGCAAAACGTTTTTCTTTTTTTTTCTTGTTAAAAGTATTTGATCTGAACTTAGCCCAGAGGACACTCAAAATGAAGACAAACGCATGCATTTTTTTTGCTTTGCCTATAGCTCCAAAATATGTAGCCTAAAATATAGGCTACATTCTACTGTAGGTAGGCCCACTACCTACAAACAAAACAGTTAGTAGTAGTCGTAGTAGTAGTAGTAGTTATTGTGATTCTCATTCATCTAACCGAAATGTTAAATTGCGACAAGCGACATTTAGAATGATAACCACTGACATCCATCAGAATTGTGCAGACAACTTTAACTGAATGTAATGCCTGTTTTCATTAATATTGGGAAGGTTTTTTTAAAGAAAGCGCTTTGAACCGCGTGAACCACAGCCAGACGTTTGCCATGTTTTGTGGCATTGTGCCTATTACAATAGCTTGAGACTACTGAGCGCCTCCCCCGCTGCACCTGGCGATTGGTAGAGATAGCCACAAGCGCAGCGCGACCTCCAGAAGTCTAGAGCAGCCGCCGTTTGCTGCCACCGCATTATTATCATATTATGACTATTATTGTGATAGTCTGTATTTTCAGGATTAAGAAATTCAAGGAGACAATGTAAAGGTTTACGAAGATCACCTTTCTTCTGAGTATATCTACCTAAGCTGGATGAAATTAAGCACACAACAGACATTCATAAGAAGCATTGTGCACACACACACACACACACACATATACACACGCGCGCGCACACACACACATTCATTTAAAAAAAAATAATAACAAATTACTTTTTCTGGTTTAAATACACATATTAGGGTAACACTAATTGTTTAAATATGATATTTAAATAATATGCTTTCATTTATAATTAAATAGTGGTTTTCTGGTTCTGCCGTGTGAATGTATGGAATAGCTTTACGCGCTTATCATTGCAACAATTATGTAGGGGAGAGTCACTATACATGTAACAGTTTGGGGATTCTGCTCATTTGCTCAAAAAATATTTAGCCTAGCACTATGAAATTTTTACTTCAAACAGCTTAGACATGACAAGTCGGATAAAACCAAAGGTCTGATCATATCGACTAGGTGGTATGAATGTAACAGAGGTGCGCAATAATTGTAACGGTAAATGTAAACGCAATAGCCTACCATACAGACCAATCTGACGTGTGCTTATTACAAATGTCTGTGACCAGGTTACTGTTTTTCCCATTAATCACATGAAGCATCCGGAAGATGAGGCGATGTCAACACAGCACGCATAATAGCTGAACATATTTAACATTAAACACTGCACTAATTTTAAAAGTCAAATACGTTGATGAGTAATATTAAGTTGGTTAATAAATATTAAACACAATATAAAATGCCTAATGTATTTTCAAAAGGCCACTGGATGGTTTTCAGCACTATCTATAGTTCCTGATATCCAAATTTGAAGCACTCTCCTTGACTTCCCTGGGTAGGCTACCAACTCTCTCGTTTTCTCTTTAGGTGGCATTCTGTAAACATGAACATATCTGCAACTCAGAGGCATCATAGCTGTAACAGCTGTTTATACAGGCGGGAACATGGTGTTTTTTTTTAGTCACCTAGCATCAATTCCCGCTAGAATACACTCCGAAAACCATATTAACTTTTCAAGGACAGATAACCTTTCAAATGATGTACGACTGGATTTATTGTAAATAAAAATAGTGTTATACTTGAAAATTACTTCCGGAACATTTTTTTTACTTCGCTCGCTCAAAAGCGGTTTTTTGAAAAAAAAAAAACAAGAAAATTCCCGCAAAAATGATCACATTGCTCCATTCCTTTGAGAGGTGGAAGACGACTGAATTGCACATGTGCAAATCTGAAATGGCTACGGTAGCCACATTATACCTTAAGTTATATGGTGAAAGCTATAAGGAAGACTTATAGGCCTATATACAGCTCCATAACATTTGGGATAAAGGTGTGTTCAAGAACTCTATTATGAGGCTGAGAAATAAGGAAAAACACACAGTCAGAGACACAGACCAAATCAAAATCAAACGTTTGGAACATCATTCAGAAGTAAGATAGCACGTAAAATAAAACATTTCCTATATCAACATACTGCAAAACGATTAGGTAGAAATGTTTTAGGTTACACGTATTCTGACTGACAAATGCAAAACAGGCAGTCGTTAATAACCCCGTCCAGTTGGTATAATAGCAAATACAAATACAATTTCATAAATTTTTTTTACAAAATGTAATACTCAACATCGCCTGTCTGACAAAGCGGCTTCATTCCAGTAATAGCCTGCACGCTCAACTGCAGTGCGATACGTTGACATCGTGACAACGGATAACATCTTAATGTATTCTAATCCGATTATATTATTTTCACTGTATTAAAAACACAAGAACAGCATATTCACTTCATAAAAAACATGCAGTCAATTTAAGGTATATGAAACAAATTGCAAAAGAATTCAGGCCTATGTGAACATTAAGAATACGAAAATTCAAAATGTCAGTATAAAATATAACATTTATACTATGAAATTTACCAGCGCAATTATCACTAAAATAGATACATACAATTACAACAGTACTGCTTCTGCAACTATTACTATATACATTTATTATTATTATTATTATTATTATTATTATTATTATTATTATTATTGTTATTATTATTACTATTATTATTATTATTATTATTATTATTATTATTATTATTATTATTATTATAGCAAAAGTCTGCCCAGGAACAACTGAAGATCAACGCCCACGTTATTTTAAATCGCTTACTATACGCTTATGAACCTTTAGTTAAATATCGAAACAAATGTCCCATGATATAAATGTGCAAAACAAACAAAAAAGGTTGACAGGCTACAGCCCTTTTATAAACACAGCGTACTAATATGAAGTGTTATCACGTTGCTGCCAGTATATGACAAAGGAAAATGCATTGGCCTACACACTAGCACAACAACACTGCGAATGACAAACACTGACACGTGCGCAGAACATACGTACCGTACGTCTGGACCAGAAAATAATGTTTCTTGTTACCTCATCATAATCCAGCTCGTTTGAGTTCCTTTGTGCTGCAACCGGGTGGCAGCATGCCATGCCGGTGATGTGTTCCTGCTTTGCTCGCGGGAACAGCCTTGTTTGCGGTCACGTTGCCCTCTTGTGTACATGTACAGAAGTACAGAGGGATTTTTAATTTGTGAACTGTACCGTGCGGTGCCCGGTCTGATGGAACCATTTTCGGTGCTATACAACCAGCTCAAACAGCTTGGCTTCTTTCCATTTCTTATGCACCGAGAGCCAGATAAGCTTAGAATATGAATATAGGTGGTACACAGACAGATTCTGTAGACTGCATAATCTGTGTCATAGCTGAATACCTGTGCTATAGTAGGTTCTTCCCTGAAAAGCGCCAAACTTCTGGCCGTAACTTGGTAGTGGCCACTAAATAAGATACACAAATCTAGTACTGGGTAGCACCCTCCATTGACTCCCGAACAGCCTGAAATCGTCATGGCGCCGTCTCAACAAGGTACTGGAAACATCCCTTGGGGATTTTGGTCCACACTGACACGGTAGCATCATGCAGTTCCTGGAGAATTTCTGGCCATGCATTCTTCCTGTCAATATCCTGTTCCAACACATCCCAAAAGTGGATGGAATGAAATCTGGGGACTACGCAGACCACTGGAGTAAACTGAGCTCCAGTCATGCTCACGGAACCTGCTTGAGATGATGCATGCTTTGTGCCATTATCCTGCTGAGAGTAGCCATTTTAAAAAGGAAAGACAGTGGCCAGAAAGGGATGCACATGGTCGGCAACAATGGTTAGGTATGTTGTGGCATTGAAATGATGCTCCAATGGTATTAAGGGACCTAATGTGTGCCAAGAAAATATTCCCCACACCATTACACCGCCACCACCAGTCTGAACTGTTGGCACAAGGCAGGATGGATTCATGGACTTCTGCTGTTTACACCAGATTCCAACCATGCAATCTGCATGCCGCAGCAGAAATCGAGATTCATCAGATCAGGCAATGTTTTTTCAGTCTTCAACTGTCATGTTTTGGTGATCATGTGTCCACTGTAGCCTCATCTGCCTGTTCTTAGCTGACAGGAGTGGAACTTGTCATGGTCCTCTGCTGCTGCAGCCCATCCGATTTAAAGTTTGATGTGTTGTGCATTTCAAAGATGCTCTTCTGCGCACAGCTGTTGTAAAAAGCTGTTGTTCAAGCATCTGTGGCCTTTCTGTAAGCTTTAACAAGTCTGCATATTCTCCTCTGACCTCTCTCTCATTAACAAGATGTTTTTGTCCACAGAACTGCAGCTCTATGGATGTTTTATGTTTATTGAACCATTTTCTGTAAACTCTAGAGAATGTAATGCTCGGAAATCCCAGGAGGGCAGCTGTTTCTGAGATGCTGGAACTACCACGTTGGGCACCAACAATCATACCACATGGTCCAAGTGGCTTAGAAGTCTGGCCTATTCTAATGCTTGGTCAAACAGCAACTTCTTTACAATTTCTGTATACTTTATACTGTATACAGAAATTCAGAAACATGGGTCACAGTTTGGAGGACCAGGAAATTTGTGTTAAGCAGCAGGTGTATCTAATAAAGTGGCCACTGAGTGTAAGTCTGCACATTATATGCTTACTGTGCAATGAAAAGACAAATAAATAGGGCTTTGCATATAAGTGGGTTATGCTTACAAGTATAAATTCATTAACTTGCTTTAAAGTCGTTGCAAGAACGACGTTAAAGAAAGTTAATGAATTTATGCAGGCTTGCGTAATTACACCGTATAAGTGCATGCTGATCAATTTGTTGTGCATTTGGAATGCTCCAGCATTTATTTAAACCACGTGGACGGTGGGTTTTACAAACGGTCGTTTGTGTTGGAAATGAAACCTGAAACGTCATTGACTTTCGAAGTGTTTCATAAAAGCAGAGTCGGCGCTCCAAGCCGTAAAATGCACCGCGCTTAATTAAACGTATCACATGTTAATCGTTAGTTTGAGAGTTAAAGGCCGCAAAACGTAAAGTAATGGAAAATTTAAGGTCACCCACCCAGTGCTGCAAGTACTGATGATTGCCTCTCAAAATGTCCTTATTTCTCCACACAAGTCAGAGGTTAAACTCGGCGACGGACGAAAGCCAAATCAAGTAAACACCAAAGTCTGCACTATTAGCCGGTTATGGACGCAATTGCCATAACTTAATGAAACGTAGTCTAAAAGTTAAACAACAAAAAATGTGCATGAGGCAAGCAAGAAAAAAACATACAGGCCTACAGTCTTCGAGCAGCAAGTGGGTGGCACGTGCAGCCTAGCTCAAAGAACAAAAGTAATTTTACTTCCGCAGGCAGCATTTCATGACTTGACGATCACGAAATGTATGTGCGTTGTATGTACATGCTTTAGAAAATTGAGCTATTCGATGAAACACTGTTTACTTTTACTGTGGCCAATTTGGACATCAGTGCCAAGATGTTTACTTGACTTTTTTTTTTTTGTTTGTCCGCGTGACTGACATTATGGACTGCATTTGTTTCGGATTTGCTGAGAAAGGATATGGATTCGAAGCCGACTTCAACAGTAAATATAAAACCAAGAACATTTAGGTAGTACGACATTAATAGCCCGAGCTTTTACAGATTGATGTTATGTATTCACTTTGAAAACACTGTAGGTTGCTGAATTAAATATTGAAAGCAAGCCGATATCATCTTCTGTACGGCATGTTGCTCATTTATGACTATAACGCAGAATTTCTGTTCCACATGTTATATTAAAAACCTTATTATACCCACGATATTTGCATTCCCAAACTGTTGAGGTTTCAGAACTACCAGCATGTCTGAATTATGTCGCATGCATGTAAGACTTATCTTAATACAGTAATGACCAACTTCTAAATAGGTAGCCTGTATATTATTATTATTATTATTATTAAGTAGTAGTTATAGTGCTAGGGGAGCATCGATATAAATGGAGCGCAACATAAATGCAAAACGGTCAATAACTTAATACACAGACTGCTGCTACATTAGTCATTTCAGATTTGTGCACGCGTAATTCAGTCCTCTGAATTATGAATTATATGTCGCCGCCTGTATAGCCTAAATGCAATGTAATAGCTGTTGCATTTATGCCGCCTCTGAGTTGCTATAAGAAAATAAATTTTTTTTTTTTTTTTGCGTTTTCTGCAGAATGCCATTGTCAGACAGAACGAGTGGGTTGCTACCCCGGGATGTAGCTAATGTAGAAGATTTCAGATTTGGAGATTAGGGAAACTAGATGGTGGTGAAAACCGTCTACATGTAATGTCCTTTTGGGGAGAACTTTGGCATTTTAAATGGCATTTCATATTTGTTAAATCAAGTAATTGTGCTAATCAACCTGGTTGAGTTTGTTTATTAGCTCTGTGTTTAATGTAAAATGTGTTCAGATTGTTTGCTCTGTAGACATAAATCACATGGAGCATCCAAAAGATGAGGTTAGGAAAAAGAAACAGAAAATAAAAGAAATGAGTAAATGGTCACTGTAATAAGCACACACCTGTATTATAGACTATTTGTTTTGTAAAAGCTTACCTGCGTGTTAAGAAATAAACAAAAGCAGCTTTCCCTTAGTGCATCAACTTTTTTCCTAAATAAAGCCCTGTGCTTCATAATCTGAGGGTGCGGCTGGTCTCACGTTACCATTAGAAATATGTTTCCTTGATTAACGTTAGTATTTCAAGAACAAAACACCTTCATACGCGCATTATAGGGCGTTTTCATTTACTGGAGAACGTCCAGCCCTCTCTTACAATTATACCGACTAGGACTGCTCGTACTTCGGTTTTAATTATACTAATATTGACTACTGACATGTCAAAACAGTTTGAAGAAAATGTAATTGTACTAGGCTAAATAAATGACTAAATGGGCGGTACTTTCCATTAGTTGTTAATAAGCTTAATGCGTTAAGCTATGTAAATTACACAGGGCTATTTTAAACCATTTAATGTCGCTTCTTGAAAAGAAAACATTGATCTCTGACGAACTGACAGCTGTAATTGCAGGGTTCATGCCGGCCGTTGCGTAACACCGCATACCGCAACGAGATTAAGCGAATGCCTTGATCTTTGTGTTCTCTAAATCTCATTTTGGCGATCGTTTTATCATATTTTCGTCAAATGTCCCACATCTGAAATACACGTACGTCAATTAAAGCAATATTTTCAGCCATGAGTCAGCCTTAAATGCATATTTTCTCTTTTCAGCGAGACAACACTGGTCCAGATTTTATTAAAGTGAGCATTGTTTAATCGTCGTTGTTGTTGTTGTTGTTAATAATATTATTATTATTATTATTATTATTATTATTATTATTATATTTAGCAGGTTATAAAGGGCATAACCAAAAATGTGGACACAGTAAATAACGAAATGTATCAAGGCCATCAATTTTTCCGAGCATGCATACTGAAGCATTTGTGATGACATTTCAGTGAATAGTACAATTGCTGTGACGTTGAAGGCGAGTAGCCACTGATTTTTAAAACAACTAAAGAAGTAGCTACTTGAATAAGCGTGACATTGCTACTATTTAATTTTTTTTTTAAAATAAAATAATAAAAAATAAAGAAACAATCAAAGGTTTACCTGAATGAGTAACTGATGTTTCCATGCGGCTTTTTATTAAGGGGCAAAATTACTTTATTTATTTATTTTTTTGCATAATAGCTTATTTATCATGCCCCTTTATTAAACGGATGAATTCTAAATTGTAAATAAAACAAAATTACATGATTTCTTGTTTTAGACTAAAACAAAATTGGCTTGCCATTTAATTTTTCTCTTTCGACGAACAACAATTTGTTCTTTCAGAAGCAACACAATCCTCTTTTTATTTGCTTATTTATTCAGATCATGGCCGGGTGTCATTACAGAAAAAAACTCTGTATGGTCACTAATTTGAAGTGTCGATTTTACATATTTTAATTGATACGTGCCAATTGTCTTATTCTCTTACTCTCTTTAGATATCTTTGGATTCCAGTCGGAGAAGTCGCCGAAATGAATGTCACCTACATTTGCATACAACGAAACTTTACTAGTCAAAACTTGTTCGTTTATCTTTCATCACATTGCAGGACTTAAAAATCCAAGCTGAGGATTGATTGAGTGAGAAATACGTTCAATCACTTTTAAGTTCTTATCAGGCGATGCGTCCTCTCAAGCAATGTTTCTTTTAAATTAGATTCACCCGGCAAGATTTCCCACAAATAACACATACAGTGACAGTCAAGTAAACTACGCAACTTTTAGTTCATGAACAAAAATTAATATTCAGCTTTTACTTTTACTGACTTGTGTGTAGGCTGAGTCGACCATTACTATGGTCATAGAATATTCCTATATCTTTGACTTATGGATTATATTTGGACTACAATTGTGCCAATTTGTGGCCTTTCATTTTTATCAAATGATCATATATAAATGTGTTTTAGTGTTGGTTTACATATGTCCTGTATTCTATATGCTCATTTTGCGCATTAAAGGTAATCAAGGAAGAAATGCAAGTACTTTTATCATTAATAAATAGTTTAAACGATATAGCATGGCGTTTAATCAAATAGTCGATAGCCTACTAATACCGAGTTTATTTATTTTTTATTTATTTAACCTTTATTTCCCCAGTGTAGGTTCGCTGAGCACGGATGCTCTTTTGCAGGAACGCCCTGCTTCACACTCATACACAGTGAAATGGTCTAGTCGCGCGCGCTTCACTGTTTCTCATGGTCTCATTAATTGCGAGGTTTCTTCACTGTTCTTACAGTAAAGTTTCATTAAATAATTACCCAATTTTACGGGTGCTCAATGGGGGGCGGGTGTAAACGAGTGTTGTTTAACTGTTGGTCTTGTAGGGGCGGTAAACCCTAAAGAGCACATCTTAAAATCTATTTCTATATCGAAAATAAGTTAACACAACCATTGCAAGGAACAAACTTAAGCAGGACATATTTCTACAAATTTTGATGCACATTTGCTATTTATTTTTCTGAAGAAAAAAAATCCACCTGTACGGTGATACTGTGCCTCCAGAACATTGTTTACATTATTTTTCAATGAAATTACATTTTTTAAGTTTCTTATTTTTCCTATGATAGGCCTACATGCAACCAGAGACTGCTATATTCAAGCTAAATACTAGGCGCAGTTAAAATAATAACAATAATAAATTGATATCACTGAAGCTGCTTTATAATGACTCGACGTGTATTTTTTAAAACAATAAACCTGTAAAGCCAGCACTTTGTCCGAAAGGACTGAAAATATCTAATATATTCTTCAAAATGGTCTGGTCCAATCATAAATATACACATGCTGACACACAAGCAGCCTTACTCTATTTGATGAAGCCTCAAGTTTTGTGGAGCTTGAAGGGGTAAGATAATGTATGTTGTTATTAATATTCAAGTACTGAGCAGGTGATATCATAACGGGGTGCTTACATAATTCACTTTTCAAATCTTATCCATTTCTAAAGCTGGGAGATTTATTGGATAAATTCATTGTTCAAATACTGCTCAGGACCATAATTGAGAACCAAACCTCCAATCTTTTGGCTGCCAACCAAATTCATTAACCTCTGAATCATTAAAAGTCTAAAGGGAAACAAACAGAAAAGTAGTTACTTCTCTGCCCTTTAATATTACACTTTATATACCAGAGGTAAATTTGGCAAATGGTCTGAGACGGACGGCCACTTTGTTTCCTCTATTTGCCTACCTCTCTCTCAAACGACCTTCCACTCGAAAGAAACAGCATCAACAGTCAAGGTCAGGCAACCTGTGTCTCAGAGCACACGTAGATGTAAATACGGATTCGTTCGCAAAGCTGAAGAACAAATACATTTTCTGTGTTCCGCCCCTCTAGATTTCCACCCAATCAGTGAGCAGGCAGTCGCACGTACTGCTTTTCCGGGGGTGTTGCGGTCAATGTAAAATTAATTACTCCTTCACACTGAAAGGGACTTTTATTGTGTAATACCCCCCACGCGGAACACAAGCGGCTGTGTTCCTGTCAGTTTTGAACAGCCTTGCGGAGCAGGAAGCCACTCCACAGAGTCTGTGCATTACCACAGTAAAAGACAAAATAACTCCGTGACCTTCAGCCCTTTCTGAAGCCAATTTGTCTAATTTATTGCATTTTCCTTTACGCATACAGTTACGCATTTTCTGTGTTGCAAATGGAAAACATTACATTACACTTTTATTACACTAGAACAGTAAACTTGCAGATATGTGTGTGTATGTGTGTCTGGGAGGGGGTGCAGACCACAGCTACTTTGATTTCTTTGGCGGTTTCAGAAAAAAAAATATATATAAATAAATAAATTAGAGCCATATCACTCTCCATTTGTTGAGTAGCAGTTGTAGTAATTTCCTGCAGGTACACAGCAAACTCCTGTGCTGGTCTTCTACTGCTGTGCATGTGCATACAGCATTAATGTGGAGGCGGCCTGCCCTGGATCCTTTAATGTCTTAAGTATCTACTAATAGGATGGGGTCTTTTGGGGGGGGGGGGGGGGGGGGGGGGAGCAGTGATATGCACACAGGAAAGAGAACCTTTGAATTTAATGGTGTTTGTGATGTGTTCAGTGTGTTCATTGCAGCTGTCATCCTGTGTTGAGCTTTACAACTGCAGAAACTGATCAGCAACTGCTGTGCTCCAGCTTGTTTTTTTTTTTAATAAACAAAGGGAAGACATGTTACAGCATATAAACAGCGGATCTATGCTTTCTTGCTGAACAAGATGGAAAACTATTATCTGTGTCATTCGGATTTGGTAGAGTGCACGGGTGTGTGTGTGTGGCAGTATGATTTTAGGATATGTGCCATCTCTAACAGAAACAGACCGTTTTCTTTTTCTCACACGGGAGATAAAAAATTTTGTGATTGTTTTTACAGTTAGATTTACTCTCCCTGTGGCTGGGACCAAAAAAACAAGCATATCCAAAACATTTAGGAAACTCCAAGTGCTGTCATAACATTACATAGTCTAAAGGTGATCATTATGATAAATATGAACAGTGTGCAATTCATCACTGGTATGGACCGCAAGAACATTAAAAAAAAACATGTTTTCGTCCCTGCTTTTCACAAAATATTTTTAACAAAACTTATTTTGCTCTACGTGCACACTCAGGACACAGAGATGCTCCGTGTGCACATTCGGGATAAGTGAAGCTGGGTCATTACCACCTCCACACTCACCACCCATCACCTTTTCACCGTATCATTGGAGAGACACGCCCACCTGGTGGCGTAGATGCAACACGTGTACAGGTCTTCTGGGAGGGGGCGGGTCACATGCAGCTGTTCAAACAGTCAATCACAGAGGAGGCGGGATCTGTGAAAACCCAGATAAAAAGGGCTACGACCTGGGGGGGGAGAGAGAGGGAGAGAGGGAGAGGAAGAGAGAGACAGAGAGGCAGAGACAGAGAGACACAGAAAACTGAGACCAGAGTGCCATGAAAGGGAATATTTTATTAAAATTGCACGAGTACAGACGAACAATCACGCAATGATATGTTCCCTTCTGTAAAACCTAACAGTGACAATGAGGTCTAGAACACCTACAGGTCTTGGATTGTATAATTGTATTGCCAATGTTTATTTACATTGAAAGGTACAGGGTATCCACTGAAAACCCCTGCAAAACGGGGGTTATTTCCACAACCACAACGGACCTGTTGTTAGCAGTCTTGTGCATGAACCAATGATGCTGGCCAGGAAACAGCCGAGAAGCCAACTGTACAAATACTTTTGCTCCCCCAAAATGGGGGGGACTGTGTATAGAAAGGGCTGTGATATCTACATGGATCACCCCATACAAATGTAAATACCCTCAAATTAAAGCTGACAGACTGCATTTTTAACCTCATATTCTTTGTTTTATTTCAAATCCAATGTGCAGGAGTACAGAGCCAAAACAACTAAAAGTGTGTCCCTGTTCCAATATCTTGCATTTAACTGTATGCTTGTGGCAATTTATTGTACGATTAGACAATAAAAAGGGATATTAAAAAACACGAAAATATATGTTCTACAACGGTGTTTATGAGTTTAATATAAACAGGTTAGCACGAAGGCGCGTTGCTTGGTGAAGAACACAGGGATTCAAAGGTAACAGATCAAACAAACCAGGACAAAGTCAGGTAACGTGGTAGTAACGCCAGGACACGCGCGATTCGCTGCCCCGTATGACCTGCGGGGAAAAACACACACACACACACACACACATTTATTTTCCTTTTGTAAAAGATTTCAAAATCAACGCTAAATCAACTCGGATCAGGAGTGTGCTAAGACTGGAGCACCGCGCTAAATGCGCCCCTTCCATCCGCTTCGCAGTCTCCGAGTTCAGAGGTCTCGATGGGTCTCCACGTCACGCTCCAGTTTAACATTACCAGGGTGGTACGAACAAAGAGAAAGCACAATCCCCGCAGTGCTTTAAAAAAAAAAAAAATTCGGCTACATAAATAACCTCAAAAAAGAAAAAGACGCGGAAGAATAAAATGATAAAAAGGGTGGAACCTAATTAGTTTACTTTGTGAAGGGAAACAATATGCTCATAAACCACATATAAAACTCAAAACAGTCGGCAGTACAGTACAACACAGATAACCACCCGATGTTCAAGTTGCCATGTCAACGTCTTTTAACGTAGAACAATAAAACGTTGAGGTGCATGGAACAAATTGTCCCTGTGCTTTTTATCAGGAAAATTCGCTCTCTCGTTTGACAGAAGGGCTATATACCACATAAGCAGGAAAGGGCACATATTATCTGAACCAAAGAGCCGAAAATCACATCTGTAAAACAACAGTAAGCCGAGTTGAGGGAGAAAGGCGGGGGTTGGGGCCCTTAAACCCCATCCTCGTTTAAAACACAGGCCTACACACAACACGGTACAACACAGCATGCAGTTACATACACCGATACCAATGGACAGTAGGCCTACTATTCACAGTTTTATATATATCGACGAACATAACATCAGTTCGTAATAACGCGTTGTGTTAACGTTACCTCACGTTAGTTATTTACAAAACCGGTTATGAGAATTAGCTGTAGTATTGGATCCGGAAATTTTACGATTTTTTTTTTTGTTGTTGAGAAAAACCCAATGTGTCCACGAGAAGAAAAGGCGAGAAAAAAACATTTATACCAGCACCCGAGTCTCAAATATCTGACCCAAAACACCGATTGTCCAGATAACAGGCCGGACATCAGAACACTGCAGCAGACGGGAAACTCCCGCGCCGAAAATAGGCGGAGCTATAGCATAGCCTACTCTACAAACTCTTAAGGCCACGACGCCTGGGCATCACTGAGACAACGCAAATGGCCATTTGTTCTCAAAAAATGTTAGAATTAGTATTTTCAGTATTAATAGTATTTGCAGTAGTATTTTTCACCATGGCAATGCAAGTGGTACGATGTGTTGTCCAATTGTGAACATTCCTGAAATAGACACGACCAATGGAATTACACCCGTAACTATCACGAGTATGTGAAGTGTGCCGACATCAGAGTTAGTGAAACAGTAGTAAAGCAGACTGGTATATTGGTGCCACACCAAAACTAAGCAGTTGCATTAGTTTACACAGCTAGTTTACAATGTTTAGCACAACAATGTCAGTCCACCTTTACCACACTGGACTACAGCTGACTGAAAAAAAATTAAAGAGGAACGCAGACCTGAACATTTCTTCAGTAAATAAGAGCAAATATAACACAAGGCCCAGGTTCTGCAGTAACCAGACAAACAGCAATTACGTTTTCCTTCGAGCACATCAGATAAAAGCATTCCGTTATTCTGTCCTTCTTACGGTACACAAGAAAGCAGTCAAATTTGGCCAGCGTAAATAAAAAAATTAATAAAATTTCGGAAGCCACTGGGGTTAGTAATGGGCCTGGTCAATATAGGTGGGAGCATTAGAGCCGTCCCTGGGACTGAGAGAGTCTGGTCTATGGTTGAGCATTCAGGCTCTGCGTACATAACCATCAACGTAAACATTTTACATCCAGAGTTTTAATTGGACACAGTATGACGGGCAGGAACAGCTTTCAGATTATGTACAAAGTTGAACATTTTGAGAGTGAAAAACCAGATGAAAGCAAAAACAAACACACACAAAAACATTCCATTTCACAAATGACTAAATTACAGAACCTAGCAGTGCATTTTAACAGTCTCTGAAATTAAGCTTTACGGGTTACACACGCTAACATGGTGATAGCGTGTGTATAAACAAGTGGCAGCATTAAATACCATAGTTTGCCTTTTTTCTTTCAATTAATAAATTGTTTTTCATTTCAAACGTGGTTGTGCCCTGTTCTCTCTTTTCCCACAATGAGAAAACAAAAAAATCAATAATTAGTATTACCCATGAGGAAAAAAATGAAACGCTGCTTTCGAGAGTTATTTACATATACACCAGCGGTAATTATTTGTCATTACCATTTTGCGGTTTGATTATGGTTAATTTTTCCTTTTAATTTCTAAGATAAAAAGACGCTTGATCACGCATTGTTGGTTGTTGCTCTGGCCCTAAAGATCACTCAGTACAAAAACAAGTGAACTGAAGATTTAGAAGCCGTGGCCAGGCACAGGACTGCCTTCTTCAAGTACAGCCTTTTGTACTGGACTTACTGAGGAGGCAATGTGATGTAGAAACACATCTAAGGGAATATGGATGTCAGTGCAGAAACGTGTTCATGATCACCGAAGTTTGTCCGAATTCCTCTCCAAAAATAAAACGGTTAGGCCGACAGGAGAGGAAACGTCGGCAAACGCGTACATCACAGATGCGCAAAGTTCATTCAGGCAAATAAAACCCAAGATAAATCAATTAAAGGCTGCCCGCATACTCTAAAAAAACTATATTTTTTTGCTGTAAAATTACCATAAATCATCTGAAAGTTATACAGCGATAAAATATTTTTTTCTCCACATTTACAGCAACTGATGAAGGTCATATTTTGCAGACGGGCAAATTTTCATAAATTCCTCCCGAGAGAAATTTTCATAAATTTCTCTAATTTTCTGCTCAAATTTAAGAGAGAAGACTGTGGTTCTGCAGAGAGCTGTGGACCCCCATCCCTATCGCCCTGCACCGCCCGGATCGCCCGGCACCGCCCCAAATCGCCCGTGGCATGGCTCCAGTGGCTCAGCATCGAACAGCGGGAGCAGAGCAGGGGTCCAGCCGGGAGTCTGTGGGTGGGGTGGGCCGAGTCATCGCTCGGTAATAATGGAGAATCCAAAAACAATAGTGCACTCGCGAAACAACACACAGAAACACCAAGTAGAAATGACTGACGACGATAATCTCACAGCTGCAATGCACTTCTGCATCATGAGTCGCTTGTGTCCGTTCTGTCTAACAGGGGGGAGGGGGTATAAAAGGTATAAAAGCACTTGGTTCACAGCCTTGTGGGGGTTAGGGGAGGGCCAGACGGGCTGTAGACCCCTCCCTCATTTTTTAGGATCAGTCCACCTCTGAGGAATGCAACCACTAGTGTAGAGAGAAACAGACTACCCCCCCCCCCCGCACTACACCCATCTGAATATGAGGAAAACTGATCCACAATCAACACCATTTAAAATCAGTCGGGTTTTACTGGTCCCTAATAACCACACACAGGAGATGGCGTGGAGTGGGGGGGCAGACAACCACATGTTCGCTGAGCTCAAAACACTTCAGGCAGCAGCAGCAAGACGGCTGGGAATATCAGCAGTGGCATGTCCAGGTACAGGAGGTCAGGTAGGAGGAGGCGGGGGGGGGGGGGGGGGGGGGGGGGGGGGGGTTAAATCTCGCAGTCTGGCTCGAAGGCTGATCTCTCTCCATCCAGTCTCGTGGGCAGTCGTTCAGAGTGGTCTTCCACAGCGTGAACAAAAATTACAAATACATTTTTTTTTTTTTTAAATGGCTGCCGTAGCACCCAATTTTCCTACTGGTACTCCTCCCATGTAGCAGCAGACGGGAGCGTGAGCACAGGGTACCAGCAGGGGGCGCTGTCTCTCTCTCTCTCTATTTCCTTCAGGTGAGCTACCCTCACCGCTGTGGCTGGGCTCGGCACCCCCAAAAGGAGGATCCACACAGAGACGGCCACCGTTCCTTATGTGCATTCGGAATGAACAGGCTCAAATCCAGGGAGAGGTCATGTGTTTCGCAGGGCAACGGGCAGATCTGTGTTATCCCACAGTGGCGGGGGATTGTGGGTAAAAAATTACAGAAAGGAGGTTTTCTTTGTTTGTGCTGGCTCTTCCCTTTCTCTTTGTAGTGACCCTTCCCTGCGTTCAAAAGTCAGAGGAAAGTGGCTCTCTCCTCCGTCCGCATCTCTCTCCTCCATCTTCATCCCTCGTTCCCGCCCTCCCTCAGGCCTCGGAGCTGAGCTGGGTCCGCGTGGGGCTGGGAGGGAGCCGGGCAGCCGCACTGTACTCCGTACGGAAACTGTACTCATACTGAGAGAGAGAGGGGGAGGGGAGAGCGAGAGGGAGGGAGAGAGAGGAGGGAGAGAGGGGCGGGAGATGGGGAGGGGGGAGAGAGAGAGGAGCAGGGGGGAGAGGGAAGAGCGATGGAGAGGGGGGAGAAAGAGGAAGAGAGAGGGGGAGAGAGAAAGATGGAGAGAGGGGGAGAAAGAGGGAGAGAGAGGGGAGGAGAGAGGGAGGGGGAGGGCGGACAGAGAGAGATGGACAAAGAGGGAGAGAGAAAGGGAGGGGGGAGAGGACCGGCAAAATGAAGAGAGCAGGAGATATTGAAATGGAAAGCGTGCAAAAGAAAAGCAAGGGGGTAGAGGGCAAGGAAGAGGGGATGTGCAACGTGGAACAAGGGACAGAGGGATATTGGGGGAGGGGGGAAGGGGGGGTGCAAATAAGAGCGGGAGAGAGAATTAATAATCATACACACCAAAACTTACAAAGTCTGTTTTTAAAATATTTCAATATACGTGAATATATGCAGTTTTATCCACTGCCCAGGACTGCCAATTGGTCTTCCCTTCTACTTTTATTATTATTATCCCTATCTTTCACCCCTTTTAATATATCGCAGTATCTTTCTAGAAAGGTATAACTCATAGTTTGGAAAGAGAGTTCCAGGACATCTTTCCACAGTGGTGAGGGAACACTGCCCCCTTGTGGAGCCATGTCACAATGCAAGAAGACCAGTAAACCGCTACTTCTCTCGCGGTCACAAAAAAAGTCATCTGAACGCAGCCTGCCCGTATGTCATTGGACAAAAAGAGGCGACGGTCTGAATTCCTACACACCCTCGGAATGGACACTAAAGGAAAGGGGGCGAAAATATATAATTTTATAATACCAATGTCTTCTCATCCACTCCTGAGATTAAATTCAAAATTATGTTTCCCCCGATGTGTTACGCCAGAAATTTCACCCCGTTTAGGGGATTAACATTCAGTTACCGCCAGAGGGATAAAATAACATCAAAACATGGCTTTGGCATTCTGAACAATTTTTTTTTGCCACATAAGATGATATTAAAAAGCGATTTCTATTTTAATTTACTCATGTTGAGCAAGCAAGCCAGAGCGTGACATCTGATTTTCGACTTTTCATTCAAATCACGCTCTCTCTTTGAATCTCGCAATGCTACCCACAGCTGTGTAAATATTATTATGGGCATAATGTTAACCGCGGAAACGGGCTCAAAGAAACAGGAGTCATTGTTTTGTTGTGGTTCATGTCTGGGTCACCGGCTGTTGTAAAAAAAAGAGCATGGAATATTTGCATTTAGGGAGCGTAGTTTTTGACCCCTAGAATTTTGGTTCATTTCTCAGCGTAAAAAACACAGAATACCGTATCTAATATTAAAAACTTAAACTTATATTAGTTCCGAAACCACTGTGTCATAAGAGCCATAAAATTAAGTGAAATTTCTGCCCTACATACCATTCAAATGAAGGGGAACAGAGACAGGCTACAGTATAATTAGCGCCCAGCACATCATGCACACGTACAGAAAAAAATATTTCCCCCAATTATAGTACCAAACCTGTAGTACCAAACCCAAGCACTAGGTGATGCTGAGTGATCAGAAAATTAACCTGTCCCTTCAACTGCATCCCAGGGTAACAACCAATCAGAATAGAGGAGAACCTACCTCCAGAGCCAAGCAAGATTATTACGCGAAAGTTCACAAATCTACACGCTTTACGGTGATGAAGCACACGTACACGTGCGGGTGAGCGTGTAATTACACACAGGTTAGTGCATTTGAACGTGTGTGCGTGTGTGTGCGTGTGTGTGCATGTGTGCGCGTGTGTGTGCGTGTGTGCGCGTGTGCCTGTATTTGTGAGTGCGAGTTTAAAGAGCCCCTGCTGAGCGCTGCTCGGACAGAGACGGGGGTCACATGGGGGGGCGGAGCAGGCGGGGGTCAGCGGGGGTGGGCGGAGCAGGCGGGGGTCAGCGGGGGTGGGCGGAGCAGGCGGGGGTCAGCGGGGGTGGGCGGAGCAGACGGGGGTCAGCGGGGGTGGGCGGAGCAGACGGGGGTCAGCGGGGGTGGGCGGAGCAGACGGGGGTCACATGGGGTGGGCGGAGCAGACGGGGGTCACATGGGGTGGGCGGAGCAGACGGGGGTCAGCGGGGGTGGGCGGAGCAGACGGCGTTGGGGTGGAGGGGGCCCTCACCTCCTTCTCGATCTCCGCCAGGGTTTTGATGCTGATGCCCATTAAGTCGTCCTGCAGCAGCTGGAAACGCACACAGTCAGAAAGGGACAGTGTGTACAGGTGAAAAACCCACCGCTTCCACTGCGCCTTGTAAGTCACAATCAGAATATTTTAAGGCCTAACCGAAAGTTTGCGGTCTCGTTTTAGTTTCGCCAGATCTTCAGCCTCCACCCACTTTCCTGAATCCATTCTCACGCACGCTACACCCCGGTGACATAACTGGGGTGGTGCTCTGTACATTATCATTGTAGGGGGCCCAAAGCATTTTATAAGCTGCATTAGAAACCGGATTAATCGATTACTCCTGAGGTGATGACCAGCCCCACCCATAAGTTTTATTTTGCTGCGGTTCCCCTGTTAAATGCACCAAACAGCAGGGACTCACATCGCTGGAGGCACAGGCGAACTTCTCGGAGATCATGAAGGGCACTCCGTCCATCGCTGAAATAGAGGACGAGAAAAAAACACACGTTAACCCTTTAAGGCGATGAACATTCTAATGCTGATGTCACAATCACAACAGGGAAGTGAAAGCGGTGGAGTTCTAGAACACTGACAGAACCCTACTCCTTCAAAGGGTTAACACAGGCACACCTTTTATGACACAGTGCACCATAATGTCTGCTATCATATAATTTCCTGTAGTTATAGAGCTGCCCTCTTGACCTGGTCTCCAGTGTGAAACTGATACTATTTCTCAATCGAACAGCCCGGTGAAGCGCAAGCTAAACTAAGGACCTAAGGAAATTCTCATGCCTGGAAAACGCATTCGATGGTGTGAAAGTCACAGCACTTCAGCAGGTCTGCGCATCGAAGTCTGCACTGTGATGCGATAACGCGCTTCGCACGGAGAACTCAAATCCATGACAGAAAAAAAACATAATTTTAGTGAGATTTATGCCCCTCAAAACCAGACAGTTGGGAAAATATAAATATGCAAAAAAAAAAACAAAAAAAAAACATTCATCCTGTTCATAAAATAACAGCTTGAAGCAAAAGCCAGCATCAGCCAATGGAGAATAATCTACAGTCTAATGGTTGAAGGATGAAACAACATCTCTTTCCAGTATTAATTACCCTTTCCTCCAGAACAACCTGCCAGTAAGATATTTAAGATATTTTAGTCAAACAAAAATGGAAAAAAGACTCAAAAAAATAAATGAAATAAAATGAATAATTAACCAGGGAAAGTTAGCATAACAGGCCAGTGCACCTGCTTAAACAGGGCTGGATTATAGGGAATGGCCCGGAGGTGCTATGATTTGCAATAAACACCTCCTCCTACCGACCTCCATTTGAGGAGGTGCCATGTCACTCCTGGGGTAATACTGGCCCACGGGGTAACAGTAAGAAACAGGGCCCAGAGTCAGAGCACAGCAACAAGAAATCACAGTCTCTGCTCTCCTTTCCTCCTCTTACTGTAATCATACCCCATGCAGCAGCCCAGCCTGCCAACAGCAATGCGTCTGGAGACAGAACACGGCTCCTATCTCATGGGCGTGGATGTGACGGCCAATAGGCTGCAAGGCCACGCGGCTTCTGTGTGACCATGTGATGCGTTTCTGTCGATTGTAGCAACGTGGCTTCGCTTCCGACCGGCTGTCATATCAATATCCAGGAGATAAGAGCGATGGACCCTGCCCCCCCCCCTCCCGGAAGCAGTCCAAGTCACCTCTGAAGTTTGGAGGAGCAAATACAGCATCAGGCACCATTGCACAAAGACCAGGAAAGGAACATCGATACAGACTGGCAGTCAAGGCTGGCATTACACACACCCTCACATATAGTGAGAACATTCCTACTAAAAGCATGGGCTACTCCATCAAAAACAGGATGGCGTTTTGGACAGGGGGGGCTTAAATAGGAGGGGAGGGGGTCATTTTGCCGAATCAGTGAGTGTTATCTGTTGCAATTAAATGATGTCCAGAGAACAGAGGGGGACCAGTCATACCAACTTATTAAAAATTAACATTTATGCAAGTTTAATAAATCTTGTGGGGGGGGGGGGGGGGGTTGAATAGCATTTGCCTGCCATTTCCACACGGAGGAGTGCGTGATCAGGCTGAAAGGATGAGACTAATGAATGCTCATTTCATGGAGCGTTTAAAAGCGCGCCCCTCCCACCGCTGTCTGGCTCTCATTGTTCCCCCTATGTATAATTCACATGACTCATCTGACACTGCATCAGCCATATCATCTGCTCTATATGAAACAGCCAAAATCGCCTCTCTAATTGTGGGTAGCTGGTTGGCATAATTACTCTTAAAAAAAAAAAAAGGTTCTCGTCCCACTCCAAAGAATTACTTTGTTTATCATCTGAAATTTCTCTTTTTGAACAGACATGAAAATATCTTCTGCATGACAATCTTACGCGGAATGTTTTTGGCTGAATGTTCTGTAAGAGATGAGGTAAGGCGTTAAATTGTATTCTTTCTGTCACTCCGGGGGCAGTGGAGCAGCTCAGCCTTCTGTCTTTAGCGCACGTCCTGGGATTCAAGTAAATCTTTAATGCCCTCGTCTGAACGCCGATTCATTCAAATGATTTAAGGCAAGGGATAAATGTACCACAGTCAGCAAAATCAAACAATACTTAAATAAGAAAAGAATGTTACATTAATATGCCGAGAAAGCACAGAGAGATCAAAAACCTAAGGCTGGAAGAAGGAAGAAAGAAGAGCTCAGAATGCCTGTGTAAAGCTGGAGTACTGTCCCACATACTGGAATCTGAAATGGCGTAATAAAGACTGGGATTGGGAAACTGGGTTTGAGGGTAAAGGACAAAATGGCTGCCCTCGCGTGACCTTGGGCAGCGCGTAGAAGGGAGAAAACCTGTCAGCATTCTCCTCCCACGCACATGCCCCAGCAGGGCCTCTCCTGGTGGGCGGAGTTACCTGAAATGGCATACAGGTTGGAGTTCTGGTGCTCGTAGTCCGGTCTGGTGGTGTTCTTCCCCCTGAAACTGGCAGGCAGGGTCATGGATATGTGCCTGTAGGACGCAGGAAAAACAAATCAGCTGCGTTACTCACAGACACACGCTCACACACGCAGACACACACACACTCACGCACACGCAGACACACACTCTCACACACACGCAGACACACACTCACACACACACACGCAGACACACACTCACACACACGCTCACACACGCAGACACACACTCACACACACACACGCAGACACACACTCACACACACACGCTCACACACACAGACACACACACTCACACACACACTAATGGGCTCTTGTGCGTGAAAATTCACTTTATGTATCCTGTGTTTCCACTGTGCTTCAGTGTGATCTCTACACACAGAACTGTGCTTAGCTTGTATTTCGCAAAAATGTTTTTAACCGTTCAGCACCCAGGAAACCAGCTCTGTATAGTTCACCTTAATTTAAACGTTACTATTACTTTTATATCGCGTCTTGATCTGTGGTCCCAGCGCGTGTGAATAGTGGCTGCTCTGTGTGAACTGTAGGAAGCGTTATGAAGAGTTAAGTGAGTCGGCCAAGAGGACAAAAATAACTGGGGACAGAAGATGTGTGGGGAGCAGGGGTGAGCTGGTGGACAGAGTGCAGTACTCCCCCGGTAATCCCCCCAGGGGGAGAAGGCAGGTTATACACTCCCACTGAGCTGGGTTTGGGGATCAGCTCCCCTAGGGAGGGAGGGAGGGTTAGAGCCACAGCTCCCCTAGGGAAGGAGGGGGGTAGGGGGGGCGGGGGGGGTTCAGAGCCCCACTTTGTTTCGAGGGTGTCATTACAAGATTAGTGTCTCTCTAATCTACCTAACTCTGACCGCTTCCCCTCTACAGCTTCTGCACCCCTACTGCTCACACAACTGACAGACTTCCGGCAACACACACACACACACACACGCACACACACACAAAAATGCACACAAATAAAAACCCACAAAATAAGACATTTGTGTTGGGGGGGGGGGGGCTGATGGCTCTCACTCGTCCTTTACCTGGCACAGGCATTCTGGGCATATCTGTGCTTCAGCA
The DNA here is from genome assembly GCF_013347855.1 of Anguilla anguilla. Lineage (NCBI taxonomy): Eukaryota > Metazoa > Chordata > Actinopteri > Anguilliformes > Anguillidae > Anguilla > Anguilla anguilla. Next base: position 30,340,721 of record NC_049214.1, read on the forward strand.
GAAGGGGCTGGGACCACACACAGCACATCAATCCACCATCTCAGAGATCCTGAACCAAAAGCACGGCGAGGACCAGCAACGATGCCGCGCCCCCACCGTCGCCAGCCAGAGCTCAGAGCGCAACGAACGCCCCCCCCCCCCCCCCCCCCCCCCAGACGACGAGCCGCAGCGCAGACGCTCCTGCCACGCTTCACACTTTAACGAGCGCACGCTTCCTCATTAAACAGCAGCAGACCTGGGCCCGCGGCCTGGGAGGTCAACACAACATGCCGACCCGGCTGCTCACTCTCCGGCCCCTAGAGGGCGACCTCGAGCACAGACGCGCAGGAATGCACAGAGATAAAAACCAGACAGACTCTGTGTGAGAAAATACCGAGAGGGCCACAGCCCCATGAAGCTGCTTCCCAAAAGGCACTCATTCTAGAAAGTTCTACTGTGCTGGTGACGATTGGATGTGTGAAGGTATACAGCGCGTATTAAACGAAACCAAAACTGTGTCACTGTCCAAATACGCACAGACTGCCCTGTGTGTGCATGTGAGAAATAATAAGAGGTCGACATGTGACGCTGCTGCCTCGGACTGGGGCGGAGCCAACAGCCAGGAACCCCTCAACCGCCACTGCTCTCATCAGGGAGGGGCCCACACCTGCCAAGCGCCACGCCCGGTTTCACCATCACCACAGCGACTGTTCAGACTGTTTATTTTTTTTGAGAGGGAGGGGTGGGGTGGGGGGTTTATGGTCTGGTGAAGATGAGATCAGCCCTGGGGAAAGACAGGGGACTTCCACTCATAACAGACCGATAAAAACCACAAAGATCCTTTCTTGTCTGCACTATTGTCTCAGTGCTTAAGCAGGGTTTTTCCTGCACTGTAAAATCTTGGGAATACCGCCTGAATGCAATTCAGAGCAGCCCGAGGAAAAAATGTGAAAACTGGTTTTAAATCTGCTGGAAAACCAGATTAACATGAAAGCCCATTTTAGGGTGGATTGGGGTGCGATGAAGTCCGCTGTACACACAAGGCACATGTTACTATCAGTACTGACAGGACAACCAAGACCAGCTCTCTGTGCTGTACAGACAGGCCCTACAGACAGACACAGCTCTCTGTGCTGTACAGACAGGCCCTACAGACAGACCCAGCTCTCTGTGCTGTACAGACAGACCCTACAGACAGACCCAGCTCTCTGTGCTGTACAGACAGACCCTACAGACAGACCCAGCTCTCTGCCCTGTACAGACAGACCCTACAGACAGACCCAGCTCTCTGTGCTGTACAGACAGACCCTACAGACAGACCCAGCTCTCTGTGCTGAACAGACAGACCCTACAGACAGACCCAGCTCTCTGTGAAGTACAGACAGGCCCTACAGACAGACCCAGCTCTCTGCTCTGTACAGACAGCCCCTACAGACAGACCCAGCTCTCTGCCCTGTACAGACAGACCCAGCTCTCTGCCCTGTACAGACAGGCCCTACAGACAGACCCAGCTCTCTGCTCTTTACAGACAGACCCTACAGACAGACCCAGCTCTCTGCCCTGTACAGACAGACCTAGCTCTCTGCCCTGTACAGACAGCCCCTACAGACAGACCCAGCTCTCTGCAATGTACAGACAGGCCCTACAGACAGACCCAGCTCTCTGTGCTGTACAGACAGGCCCTACAGACAGACCCAGCTCTCTGTGCTGTACAGACAGGCCCTACAGACAGACCCAGCTCTCTGTGCTGTACAGACAGACCCTACAGACAGACCCAGCTCTCTGCCCTGTACAGACAGACCCAGCTCTCTGTGCTGTACAGACAGGCCCTACAGACAGACCCAGCTCTCTGTGCTGTACAGACAGGCCCTACAGACAGACCCAGCTCTCTGTGCTGTACAGACAGACCCTACAGACAGACCCAGCTCTCTGCCCTGTACAGACAGACCCAGCTCTCTGCGCTGTACAGACAGCCCCCGGCTCTATGGCGGGAAATGAAGGCTGTGTTATAAATAGAGGCTGGGCACTGGAGAGGGGAAGAGGCAGGAGGAGGCTAACGCTGTGGTGCAGACAGATGAAGCCAGAGAGGAAGGAGAGACAGGACACAGCTGAGGCTCGTTTGGGTCGACTCGATACCCCTCCCCCCCACTACAGCGCCATGGAAACGGTATCCACGCTCCTGCCCGCACGCACGCACGGCTGTCCCGGGCACTAGATCAGCGCACGTCGCTTCTGTTCACACTTTCCCTCCAGTCTCTGTGGAACAGAGCGCGAAGCACATTTACAGGTGACTGTTACAGGCGGTGTTACAATACGCACATAATGGAGGCACGTTTCTGTGCCGTTCTAACAAGTCACGTCTTGCTCCTCTGCGAAATGTGGGCATGTTTTAAAAACGGCATCCTCTGTAGATAATGAAATAGATTTATACCTTCAGCAGACATTTCGCAAACACTCTAATCCAGAATGACTCGGACAGCTCACACTCTCTTCCGAGCTATCCATTTAAACTTGTATTTTTACTGAAGAAATTCAGGTTAGGTGCATTTCTCAAGGGTACATAATGTACACTCTGGGAACTGAACAGACAGCCATGGAGCCACAAGCCCAGCTCCCTTACCATTAAGCTACACAGCTCCCCTACCATCATGGAGAACAGGGCTGAATTGGGCCATTGACCTGTACAGAGAACAAGACTGTTCCCTCAGCAGGACAGCCCAAGCACTAGCTAACCCAAAGGGCAAGCTCTAAAGCGGGCCCTGGGTGGGGGGGGGGTGGTCTGGCAGGCTGCCATGGAAACCCGCAGCACATCTACCACACCGGGGAGGCGGCGAGCGGCCGCCCGGGTGCTCCTAAAACCCCCCGAGGGGGAAGTCGGCTGGCCCGGCGCCAAACGGACCAATTAAAGCCGGCCGCCGCTGCCGAGCGGAAGGAAGGTTCCGGGCCTCAGAGCCGGGCAGCGGCGTTCCGGCGAGACACCTTCAGCCCCGGGCAAACGCCCCTCCACAGACCGAGGAGAGGGGGCGATCACTCCGGAACATTCCACAGCCGCGTCCGAGGTGCTGGGCGTCCCGCAGCCTGAACGCCCCGCGCTGAGGGGAAACTGACGGGGGCTACTGCCCCCCGCCAACCGTAACGAGAACGCGCCTTTCAAAACGTGATTCCACCGCAATGGAGCTCTCACTTAAGAACTCCAGCAAATATTTAGAAACACGCGCAATGAATGCGTCTTTCTAGCACCTCAACCGGGTTACCCAATATTAAAATTCAGTTTGGTGTTAAGTCAAAATGGTCTCGCAGCATGTTTGTTATCACGGATAGCCAACTAGTCAACGACTTAATTATATTCAAAATGGAGGCTAAATTATAACGTAATCACATTATAAACATTGTGATCACTCGATCTGAGAAAGATTTTTAAAATCACCATTCGTATTAGGCACATTCCTGACTAAGGGACACCAATTTGACCTCACCCAAGAGCCAGTGCAGGTGCAGGCTTTGTTCTACATCACGGGTAGACTGCAGCTAATCAGACGGCTTTGTTTTCCGTTATCTATTATGTAAGGGCTGGGGGAACACGCTGGCCTGAGAATAAGGGTCTCCTCACTGTTCCAGCTGAACAAGCTAAGCTAACAAACAACATATACTGCAGCCTGCACAACGTGCTGAATAAACTAAATCATGCCAAAGCTTCCTTTTTTGTTATTCACTTTGTAACTAAATGTAAATTTCTGAATGCTAATGAAAGGTGACTGAACCAAATGTATTGATTTTAAAAAACGATGCAGGACATTGTTTTCGGACAGAGAAGCCATAAAAAATGCATTACAGCCCATGGAAGGCTGAATCCCACAGGAAGTGCATGAATAATGTAAGGAAGGAAAGGCACGTGATGAATTATTGATGGGTCACATGAACGGGAGGCGGTGGGTTTGCGTGGGGCGTCGGCGGGGCGACGTCATGGCGACGCGCCGGGGGCGTACCTGGGCAGGATCTGCGCGGGGGCCGCCGTGGTGGTGGTGAGGGGCTGGACGGGCGGCGTGTGGTTCTGGTTCTGGCTGGTCTCCTGCGCCCGCGGCACCTTGCCCATCCGGTACCAGATGCCCATGCTGTTCAGCTCTCTGGGGGGGAGACCCAAACGCACGTCACCGCACCGCTCAGCCTCAGCGCGGGCTCGCCCCCGAGAACCAGCCTCAGCCGTGTCGCCGCGACAGGGAGAGCCCGGAGCAGCGGGCCGCACCTGGCCTCACCCCACAGGGCCAGGGCGGGCCTTAGTCCCTAAGGGTTACCCTGGTTACAGCTGCAGTGGCTCCGCCCAATCAAGCACGAGGTCACGGCAGGTTGCCAGTGCACATCAGTGAGAGATGAGCCAATCAGCCCCAGCTCTCAGGAGGGACTGTAGGGTGTTAAACAGTCACTGGTTCACAAACACTGGAGAATCCTGAGGCAAAGCTGGTTATTCCAAATTAGCGAACAAAAAGGGGGGATAACTGCGGAAGGAAAAGGTAAAAGTTGGGGTCTCGTGATCCTAGCTGTAGCGTTCACAGCCAGGACCTCAGAGAAACCACAGAGGCAGCTGAAATAACATCTAAGGCAGCCAACTGTGAAAACGGGAACAAAAAGTCATAATATTAAAAGGAGCATCGCTTGATTAACGCTGAACCACAGAAACGCATTAGAAATGCACACCCTCTCCTCCAGGGGTTGAAAACACATTCCTGACTCCTAGGTGTATGACATTTGCATTTATACCATAGTAAACACGCTTCAACAGCAAATACCGTTTCCCGTAAATCTTCACCCTGAATGCCGAGCAGCTCTGTAAAGGTCCTCAGATAGAGCTGGATGCTTTCGCAGGGGTTTCACCAAATCTCACTTGGCTCGACCTTGAGTGAACTTCACTGATGGTCGGCGCATGCACACACACACACACTCCCACACACACGCCCCCTCTCCCCCTCACTCACCCGATGAAGGTGTACTGGGGGGGGGCCTGCCGGGACCTGCCCAGGATCCGCACGTCGCAGATGGCCGCCTCGGTGGAGTCCCGTGGGATGAACTTAATGCAGAGCCTCCGCTTCCTGAAGGCCGGTTCCTCTGCGGGAGGAGCGTGAACGTGTTACAGGCATGACCGTGACACACGCATGACCGCGGCACACGCATGACCGCCACACACGCACGACCGCCACACACGCACGACCGCGACACACGCACGACCGCGGCACACGCACGACCGCGGCACACGCACGACCGCGGCACACGCACGACCGCCGCACACGCATGACCGCGGCACACGCACGACCGCCACACACGCATGACCGCGACACACGCATGACCGCCACACACGCATGACCGCGGCACACGCATGACCGCCACACACGCATGACCGCCACACACGCATGACCGCGACACACGCATGACCGCGTCACACGCATGACCGCGGCACACGCACGACCGCCGCACACGCACGACCGCGACACACGCATGACCGCGACACACGCATGACCGCGTCACACGCATGACCGCGGCACACGCACGACCGCCGCACACGCATGACCGCGACACACGCATGACCGCGACACACGCATGACCGCGACACACGCATGACCGCCACACACGCATGACCGCCGCACACGCACGACCGTCACACACGCACGACCGCGACACACGCATGACCGCGTCACACACGCACGACCGCGACACACGCATGACCGCGACACACGCATGACCGTGTCACACAGGCATGACCGCGACACACGCATGACCGCGACACACGCATGACCGCCACACACGCATGACCGCGTCACACGCATGACCGCCGCACACGCACGACCGTCACACACGCACGACCGCAACACACGCATGACCGCGACACACGCATGACCGCCACACACGCATGACCGTGGCACACGCATGACCGCCACACACGCATGACCGTGGCACACGCATGACCGCGACACACGCATGACCGCCACACATGCATGACCGCGGTGGCTCTGTGACCTCGCTGCTCGTCATCCTCCATGCTTTTAACCGCATGCAGAATCTCCCCAACTGCGAGCATTTCAAACAAACAGACCTAACCTGATGCAGCCATGTCACGCATTTCCAGGAGTGAGTTTTATTTATTCACAAAAAACAAAAGGCTGATAAAACTGCCATATAGCCTGTAGACAGGTTCCTGTGCGTTCCTGTGCTACTCACCATGGTGGTTTTGGAAAAAATAACAAAAACATGAATGAACAAGAAGCCCTACAACTCTCTAATGCACGCAATTTCTTTCTTTGTTGGATTTATGGAGATTAAGGGCATTAAAATGACCAGGCTGAATGAATAAAGCACTGAAGCATATCACTGGCACTGTAGGGCTTTAAAAGCATTAACAGTCTTTAACCACAGGACTGCAGTAAGCAATAATAACATGTTATCACAATTGCTGGTCAAATTTGAAAAGATTTTAAATACAGGGTACAATAAACCACCTCAGGAAGCTGACAGGAACCAGGAAGTACAAACACAATATGCAGCTTGTTTTGCATTCCTCAAAAAAAAAGGGAGAATTTCTCAGGAGAAATCCCACTATGAAATTCTTGACACCCTTCTGCACGTACTGATAAAGATTTCAAATATTCAATCAAAGAAAGCAGGAAGTGAGACCTTAAAAGTTGAGGTCAAGTTTCACTGGGGTCAGAAGTACAGGGCTACACCCGCAAGTCAACACTTCCACGGACCTTGCCCTTACAGTGACGGGGCAGAGCTCCAGAGTGAAGCCCTTTTACTGCACTGCACGGCCAGAAAACTTTTCCACTGGTCATACCAGTGAGAGTTGTAAACCGTGGAGTCTGGAATAGATGTGAGCAGGGGGAAGGGTTTAGAATAGATGTGAGCGGAAGGCGGGGGGGGGGGGGGGGGGGGGTTAGACTAGATGTGAGCAGGGGGAAGGGTTTAGAATAGGTGTGAGCAGGGGGAAGGGTTTAGAATAGATGTGAGGGGAAGGCGGGGGGGGTTAGACTAGATGTGAGTAGGGGGAAGGGTTTAGAATAGGTGTGAGCAGGGGAAGGGGTTCTGATCTACCCGAGCAGATTCACATTTTTTTCTAAACCAAATCCTAAAAGTTAATCTTTGCGCAAGTTCACCTCTGCGCTCGTTTCATTGACCACTCCGGTGCGAGCAAGCAACCCTCCCCCTCGCTCCCTTCCTGGCAGTAACCATGACAACACTATCCACGCCGAAGCAACGCAAGGAGCTACCCAGAGAGCACTCCTGGTCAAGGCCGATCGGTTTAGAACGAAGTGTGCGATCGACTAGTCTCTGGGAATGAAAAGGCACAACATGGCACCCGTGTCACCTGCATCCGCACAGTCCCTAAATACAACCACAAAAGAGGAACCTGCGGAGGAAACCGATTCTGAGCAAGAGGAACCGCCACAGCCAGAGAACAAGGCCAAAGAGCCGCACTCCTCACCCCACGCAGCTCAGGCGGGTCACATGACCGCGGCGCGGCGGACCGCGACCGCAGGCAGCGTAAAACCGCGCGCTAACACAGGCCGCGGTCACACAGCTCCAACGGGAGAGCCCGAAAGCCAAAAGCACAGGCCACGCAGGGGCGCCCCGCCCAGCGCCACTTCAGAGCCAGGAGGCTGTCAGGAGGTCACGCAGAGAGGCCGGGAGGATGATAAACGCTGCGTACTCGTAAACAAAGAAGAAATGCCCCTCTCAAAATTCAAAACACACAGTCCTCCGAAAAAACATCTTGGCTGCATCTAAAGACTCCTGTTTTTCCTTATTCCTCATGCTGTCCTGATCAGATCCCAGGTTTCTATTTACATTTGTTTGTATTAGAGTTTAATGCACTTTTACAAGAGGACTTTGTCTTTGGGCTGAGAAGGTTTAGCAAACTGAAAGCAGTTCATTAAAATCCTTCTTATTTACTGCGTCTTATTTATGCTTGCAAAGCTTGCTTATTGTACTTTGTCGCAACATATCTATACAAATCTATACTCAGAACAGTACACTGATTAAAAAAGATCACCACCACTTTGTCATGCTGTAATGCAGAAATAACACAGAACAGCAAGCAGTACCAGCGCCACAGGTTAATGTGGATCCCTGGGGCAACAATATCACACCTGGGCCTCAAGGGGGGATATCCTGGGGAGGAAGCCCAGTTAAAGTACAGCATCCTAGAGGTTGCAGGTTCAAATTTCGAGCCTTAGCACAGAGGTTGTTCCATATGAGCAGTTAATGCACTTAGCCTGAATTGCTTCATTGCACATAAAGCTGTTTAAATGTATAATACCCAAAAGGCGGGTGGGCGTTGCAGTATAGTGGTCAGAGACCTGGGCTTGTAAACCAATGGTCACAGGTCGATTCCCAGGTGAGGCACTACTGCAGGTGCCTGAATAAAAAGCGCCTGACCTGAACTGCCTCAGCAGATATCCGTCAGTATGACTGGATCTCACAGCTCACAGCCTCTGCTACATGCTCAAACGCACATGTGAAATGTAGCTTGCGCAAGTCGCTCTGGATGAGAACATCTGTGAAGCAAAGCGGTAATGGCAGAGTGCGAAAGACGACGGAGGGGGGATAAAGCACCGGACCGAGACACGGGAGGCAAACAAAATAAACACCGCTGAGGCTCATGGGAAGGAACGACTCTGTTCCTCCGGTCTAAATTAAAGTCCTGTCCGGTCTTGTACAGTGAAAGACGCTGGGGCTTCCACGCCGTTCAGCGCGCGAGGGAATGGGACGGAGCGCCGGGGGAAGCGGAGCGCGGTGTTAAACATCGCCCGTCCGCTCGCGCTCCAGACCAGCGCGCGCTCCGGGCTACAGCCTCGGGGCCAACGGAACGTTCCGCAGACTGTGAACGAAGCGCCCGTGACGAGCACGCTCCCCACAAGTGAGCTCACCGCACACTCCACACACGGGGCTAAGCTGCGGGTGCGGGAGAGGGTTCGAGCGGGACAGACGATGGGGGAGGGGGTTTGGAGAGGACACTAGCAGGGAGGTGTGGTGAAGACACAAGAGGGGGAGGGTTCATAATAGATGTGAGCAGGGGGCGGGGTTCACAATAAATGTGAGCAGGGGGTGAAGTTTAGAATAGATGTGAGCTGAAGGTGGGGTTTATAATAGATGTGAGTAGTGGATTTAGATTAGATGCAAGCAGAGAGTGGGGTATATAATGGATGTAAGCAGGGGGCAGGGTTTATAATAGATGTGAGCAGGGGGCGGGGCTGCTTACGCGTGTCTACAGTTTCCTGGATGGGGATGAAGCCGACGGGTAGGGTGTCCTTCATGTCAATCAGCTTCATGTCCACCAGAACGTTTCCCAAATGGCTCTGCAGAAAACACAAAACACACAACACGTCCGTTAGCCTGTCACACGCCGAGCGGTCTGTGACCAGACACAGAGGGGGAGGAGTCTCTGTGGGTTCCTCATTCTCAGACTGGGAGGAAGGGGGAGAGGAAGTGAGTCACTGCCGCAGCCCACCGGCAGGACAAGCTGTCCAGCAGCGCTTCTCTCCCGCCTGAAGGGCTTCTGACTCCGATCGGGACCGCAGTGGACAGGGTACACCGCCACACTCAATCCACATGATTTAGGGGGCAGTTCGACCGGACCGCTTTCTGAACCTAACGGAGCAAAGTCAGCTGGAGGAGGAATGGGACCCCATCGACAACATGAAATCCAGCCAGGAAGTGCAGCGGGCTTGGGCTGCACGCCCCTCTGCACCGCCCCGCCCCCTCCCATCCTCAGAGGCAGCTCTCAGGAACATACTGGGGTGTGTTGGGGTGACCCCTCTGACCCCCAGGACCCAGCTGTGCAGTCCTACAGTCCGGGCTGCGTTTGGTGTTCGCACGCACACTGCACCGGAGTGTAACGCATCGTGAGAAACCTTATACAGCAGGCGAGGAAAGGCAGACGGATCGCTGGTACACACTCCCAACTCCGATGACCCAGAACTGCAGCGGCAAACAAGCGGCTGCACAAACGGATAGCTGCACGGGTCCTCCTGGATAAGGGCGTCTGCCGAATGCCTGAATGTAAATGGGATGCAAATGCAGCCGGGCCGCCCTCGACGGGCTTAACCTGGCGCGCTCGCAAATGATGATGTCACGCCGTGCCGTTTACTGTCCGCAACATTCTGCCCCAAACCCGAGAGACCAGCCCCAGAGGGGCCCATTTCGGTTTTTTTTTTTCTTCTTTTATTGTTTCCTGCTCTTTCAGCACGCGGAGGAGCTGGAGAGGCCCAGCAGAGCCGCGGGCTCCAGCAGGGAGAAGCCGCTCTTTCACAGCCAGCAGAAATATGCAAGAGAGACGGTTTCACAGAGACAGGCAGCTCTGAGGCACCCGGGGTGAAAAACCACAGGAGAGGGGCTTCCCACACTCACATACATGGGAAAGTGGTTTTGCTTGCAGCTAGTGTGATGTAACTGTGTCACACGGCGAAACACGGAGAGGAGCAGGAGGGACACTGATGAGGGGAGGTTTCTGAGGAAGAGCAGGGCACTATGTCAGTGCCACCCCCCCCCCTCCCCTCCCCAACCCCAATCAACCCAAGGCCGCTTTGTTTGCGAACATCAGGCAAGGCAGCGGCAGCAGAAGGGCGGGGCTGCTTCCTGTGATCCTTCAGTGCAGCTGGAGCTGCAGATGACTGCAGAAACAGCCCTGGCTGCCAAGGCCAGCTGGACCTGCCGTTTGAAGTGTCACTGCTGAGCGCAGGACTTTCACACTTGGAAATTTGTAACCGCCACCCCCTTCCTCCACTCCCCTGAATCATCGTTTGATGACAGAGAGGTGTCCAACTGTCTACCAAGCTGTGAGAAACAAGGACACAACTGGCCTTGTTCTCCAACGCTTAAGACAGTGCTCCTTCAGAGAGCCTCTACTGACTGAGCCACTCTACAGGGCCCAGCACACGTTAGCTGAGCAGGGGGGACTAACATGCGCTTTCCACACATCTGATTGGCTACACACTCCCATGTATTGCCTTCCCACATTGATTTCATTGGTCACCGCAGCTGAAGAGACCAGAGCTCTCAGCTGACCGTAAAGGTGCTTAAAGGTGAACTAAAAACACAGTGAATAAGACGCAGTTGGGGCGTTAGCGCCAGCACTCACGTTCTCCTTGGAGAAGACTCTGGTGAAGCAGAGGTAGCGCGTCACCTTGGACTTGAACAGACCGTCCTTCCACAGGTCCGCATCCAGGCCATCCGTTGTCTGGGCAACCTGTGAATGACAGCCAACAGTAATAAAAGAGTTTACAAAATCAAAGGTCCTGAGGAATCCTGAGGAATTCAAAAAATTCCACAACCATAAAATGCTAATATTTAAAGCAGGCACCATTAAAAAGCAATGCAATTAAAACGGAAGAGGGGTAACAGTCAAAACAACCTTTGTTTAAATTAGGCTTTTACACTAGAGTTCTCACTAGAAAGACAAACAATGTTGTATGAGGAGAATCTTAATATATGTGGATCCTGAATATACCCAGCAATGCAATCTTTTAAGAGACATTTTCCCAGCGAAAAGCAGGTGGAAAGCCAGCACGGGCCCATATTCAGTTTGTGGGGGGGGGAAGGGATAAATCAAATTAGAGTAAAATTTCTCCCCTTAAAAATTTGGCCCCTTAAAATCAACACAAAGGAAACTGGGGGGAAAATTCTAGCATTTTACTGAAAGGGGGTTGTCTTGCTGCCTCGGTCAGCCTAACATTCCCAACCAGAGGAAACCCTGACTTTACTAATGCACCACACAGAGCAGGCCAATGCAATATAAATACACATCCTGCCAAATAAGCACGGAACTAAGTAATATTCAGCGCATGAGACCCTTCTAACAATACAAATCTGTTCTGAACAAAGGAAGGACTCTACTCGGAATCCATCAGTTCCTCTCACTTCAAAGGGAAGCCTTCCCTGAAGGACAAAATTAAGTCAACACAGCGATAATCCAGAGAAACAGGGGACCGGAACAAAAGAGCCATCAGCAGAGAATGAAGAGCGGGAGAGACAGAGAGAGGGAGAGAGAGGACTGGTGGAGGAGCCCCTCGGATCAGATTTTGAGATTAGCGGCTGAAAGACAGAGGAAGACGGCGTGTAATCCAGGGCTAGCCCTCGTGGCTAACGCTGGGGAAACAATGCCCAGCTCTCTCTGAGGAGGAAGCGGCCGTCACACCAGCGTGAACGCAGGGATCAGAGAGAGAGAGAGAGAGAGAGAGAGAGAGAAGGGTCAAAGCAGGCCCACAGACCAGGCCCTCTTTCACTCAAACCGCCTTTCAGTATCTCTCTCAACCACTCCTTTTCTCTCTCTCTCTCAACCCTGCCTTTTCAGTATCTCAACCACTCCTTTTCTCTCTCTCTCTGAACCCTGCCTTTTCTCTCTCGCTCTCTCTCAATCCCTGCTTTCTGTTCCCTCTCAAACCATCCTTTTCTGTTTCTCTCTTTCCTTTCTCTCTTTAATTTTAAAGTTAAATTTTTTATTTATGCATGCATTTTTGGCAGGACTAAAAATACATAGTAGAGTACAGTACAGTGCATTTAAACAGGAACACAAACGTGAATAGATTTATAATCAGAATCAGGTCCCTCCCATGTCCCCCCCCTCCTTTCTCCCTTTCATTCTCTCTCCACCCAAACCACAGAGAGGGCTTTGTCACTCTCACCCCCCCACCCCTGCAGGCCTCTGACGGGCTCTTCAGCACTGACTGTGAGCCTCTTCTCCTCTGTTTGTGAAGTGTGTGTCTGAGTGTGAGCGAGACTGTGCGTCTGTGTGTGTGTGCGCACCGTGTGTGCGTTTGTGTGCGGATCAGAGACAGAAGAACGAGGCAGTGACAACACTTTCGCTATGCTAAGCTAACAGACTCAAAGTGGGGGGGAGGGGGTTTCAAGCACAGCCAATGTTGCAAGTCAGTACCAAGCTAAAACAAACAGCACAATTATCTAACCATTCACCGGCTAACAAGCTAACTATTTGGGTTTAATGATGCAACGACATCCCTTGGGAGGCAAAAACACCGTCCCAGTGGAATTGCTGAGCACTGGGGCCGTTTGAGACCGGGAACAGCCCCTCGCCTCTGTGCCGGTCTGAGGTGTGGCAATCTCACTTCTCTGTGCCCCATCTGCGCTTTTTATAACGGTTTCACTTCACTTCCCACGTCTCTTCGGCACACAAGCAGAAGAGAAAATAAAGGCAACAAAAATCTGCTCGTTCAAAATGGACGCCGCTCCATTACCGCCTGCCCTTGACAATCAATACTCTAAAATACTGAATGACGCCAACACCAGCGTCATGGTTCAAATCCAACAGTGCCGACTCTCTACCTCAGGCCACCTACACCCCAGCACCGTCTGATTGGCTACACAATCCCTGGCACTCCCTACCCTCTCTGGCTCCCAAGGTCATCATTGCTACAGAGTTCTCCACTGACCTAGCAGGTTACATGGAGGCGAAGTAAATTCAAATTCAAATTCAAATCACTTTATTTGTCCCCGAGGGGAAATTGCAGAGGCACGTAGAGTAGTACATGTAAAAGTAAAAGACTGCAGCTGTTGCAGTGCTGAGGTTGCGGCTTTGCTGGTAACATGCTAGGAACATGCGCGTAAGCTAACGTTTAAGATTAGCTGTACCCATTCTAAAAGTCACACGAGAGCCAGATGTCGCTCCTCCTGTGCTAATCCTGGCGGGTCGATGGCGGATCGGGGCGGTACTCACCACGTCGTAGCCGGTGGGCGCCCGGTTCCGGGACGCCACCACGCCCACCCCGGTGATGGGGTCCATGAGCAGGTCCGGCAGGGCTTCCGACAGGTCCCGCACCTCTGGCATGACGGGAGAGTTCTGCAACACACCGTCGACAGGTTCAGCGCCCCCTGCCAGCACCCTCCGGTACTTCAACTAGCTAGCAGAGCAAGGATCTGCAATCGTGGTCCTGGAGATGTGCAGGGTGTGCTGGATTCTGCTGTTACTCGGCACCTCACTGACGAATCAGAGCAGCTGATCACAGTCAGCTGATCAAGTCAATGACTGCCGATTTAACCCAGCAGATCCCTGCGACTCTTAGGACCGGAGTTGCAGACCCCGAAAACCTTCAGATGATTAATGACAGAGGCAGCAAACATGGATGACCATTTGTAGCAAGAAGCCGCAAAACACTTAAAACACTGAACAGCTTGAGCGTTGCAGCAGCAGCAGACAGGACACAGCAACAGAGCAGCGGATTGGCTAATTACTGCATATGAAAGCAATCAGCTTTGACTTTACTCAGGCACAAAACACGCCCACCGACAAGATCAATCTCCCAAAGTTCTCTTCACAAGGAAAATTACACTACCATTGTTTTCTTTCCCCACAAATCCTTGTAGTATTGTTACAAAGCCTTCCAAAAGCTACATTTGATTGCACAGGGCTTGAAAAAAGTGCCTGGAAGTTTGGGGGGTGGAGGAGCAACAAACACAACCTGTCCTTCATTACTTTTAATACGCTGGGAAAAAAATGATTCCCAACTGTTGAAGAGCGAGTTTAAAGGTTTCCAGCTCGGTTTCAAAGAGCGCCGTTTTACGAAGGCCGGTAATCGACATCATTCGCCGGCCAAGTTTCAGAACCCGCTAAACCGCGTCCCCCTCCGCAGCTGCGCACAGCACCGCTAGGCTACACCGCGGCTGCGCACAGCACCGCTAGGCTATACCGCGGATGCGCACAGCACCGCTAGGCTTCACCGCGGCTGCGCACAGCACCGCTAGGCTACACCGCGGCTGCGCACAGCACCGCTAGGCTATACCGCGGATGCGCACAGCACCGCTAGGCTACACCGCAGCTGCGCACAGCACCGCTAGGCTACACCGCGGCTCTGGCGCACGCCGCGCTGCTTCACGCCAGTACCGCCAGGACTACGCCGCCCCAAACACACGTTCATTATCAGAGTGAAATCCTAAGAATGCGGCGCTGACGGTGTGGGGCAGTGTATGTGAGTGTGTGAGCCACCTCTGACGCTGGGCTCTGAATGCGTGCTCTGTCCTCGCCTCACTCCCCCATCGCGTTAGCGATCGCAGGCTAATAAGCGACGTCATTCGTGACACAAAAATAAACAGTAGCCTGTCTATAGTAACTATAACGCCCCCATATTCAGTTTACAAGAGAGCATGCTTGATTTCCCCAAGCAATTCACCATTAAAATGCACTTAATATCAAAATCCACTTCCAGAGTATTTCAAAAGAACATGGAATTCCTGGAAGAACACAGACTTCCTGGGAACTAAAATATTAAAGCCTGGTCCCCACGGAGGAGCGGTTTCCAAAAACGAAACCGCACCCCCACCCTCACCCGGTTTACAATGGCAAGCGCAGGACTTCAGGGTCATTATCATTCCCATAATATTACCAGCATTAACACAATATCCTTCTCTTTAAAAAATGAGACCCTTTACTGGTCTCAACACTCTAAAAATAAACCCTTGTCACTCTTCTCCAAACACAGCGTGGGGCTACAGGTCCTGCAGTGCACCAGGGCGGTGGACGTGGGCCTGGAGCGGACTCTGGGAGAGGCTCTCTCAGACAGAGCAGGGCTGGGAGCGGACTCTGGGAGAGGCTCTCTCAGACAGAGCAGGGCTGGGAGCGGACTCTGGGAGAGGCTCTCTCAGACAGAGCAGGGCCTGGAGCTGACTCTGGGAGAGGCTCTCTCAGACAGAGCAGGGCCTGGAGCGGACTCTGGGAGAGGCTCTCTCAGACAGAGCAGGGCCTGGAGCGGACTCTGGGAGAGGCTCTCTCAGACAGAGCAGGGCCTGGAGCGGACTCTGGGAGAGGCTCTCTCAGACAGAGCAGGGCCTGGAGCGGACTCTGGGAGAGGCTCTCTCAGACAGAGCAGGGCCTGGAGCGGACTCTGGGAGAGGCTCTCTCAGACAGAGCAGGGCTGGGAGCGGACTCTGGGAGAGGCTCTCTCAGACAGAGCAGGGCTGGGAGCGGACTCTGGGAGAGGCTCTCTCAGACAGAGCAGGGCCTGGAGCGGACTCTGGGAGAGGCTCTCTCAGACAGAGCAGGGCCTGGAGCGGACTCTGGGAGAGGCTCTCTCAGACAGAGCAGGGCCTGGAGCGGACTCTGGGAGAGGCTCTCTCAGACAGAGCAGGGCTGGGAGCGGACTCTGGGAGAGGCTCTCTCAGACAGAGCAGGGCTGGGAGCGGACTCTGGGAGAGGCTCTCTCAGACAGAGCAGGGCCTGGAGCTGACTCTGGGAGAGGCTCTCTCAGACAGAGCAGGGCCTGGAGCGGACTCTGGGAGAGGCTCTCTCAGACAGAGCAGGGCCTGGAGCGGACTCTGGGAGAGGCTCTCTCAGACAGAGCAGGGCCTGGAGCTGACTCTGGGAGAGGCTCTCTCAGACAGAGCAGGGCCTGGAGCGGACTCTGGGAGAGGCTCTCTCAGACAGAGCAGGGCCTGGAGCGGACTCTGGGAGAGGCTCTCTTACTGTGACTGGGCAGCACTGTTGATGGACTGCAGAGAGAAGGGTCTGGTCTCTCCCAAACCAATAAAAGACATCAGAGCAATGCGACAGGACTACACGACCCACGACTACAACTGCACACTGGGAGAGATTCCACACTGAGACAAAGAGTGGGATTTTTTTTAAAAGGGTCAGATCATTGGTTAAAGAACTGTTTTTAAAAGCCCGGGGGACTGTTTTTCAGGATGGACACTTTTGTCCCTTCTTCATGGAGATCTCTGGGACTTCTGCAGGCTGAATGATGAGATGGTGGAATATTAAAGAGGGGGAGAGCAGACCCACTTCCAACAAAGGCAGGCCATACACTAACGGTTGCCATGGCGATGCGGACCTCCCGGCCGGGCTCTTCACTACCACCCCCGTCTCCACGGGCACCCGGCGGCTCGGCGTCAGCCGAACTGCGCCGCCCAAGCAGCCCTGCAGCGTGAAGCATGTGACTGAGGGGCTTAAACCTAAACACGCCCCCCACACGCGTGAACTCTGTAGTGCTGCCACGGCAACAACCTCAGGGATGCCAAACTCCAGGCCTGGAGGGTTTTGTGGTGAGTTTCGGCACTGATGTGCTTAATATAAGCCACGCATTGGCGAGAGAACCCACAGATCTTGTTACAGATATCTATGCTGGCCAAAAAAAAACAAAAAATAAAAAAAACACAAAAGCCAGTAGCTACTGAGGTGCTGAGACTGGAGTTAAACTTGGAGGTACTGTGGCTCTCTGAGACTGGAGTGAAACCTGTAGGTACTGTGGCTCTGAGACTGGAGTGAAACCTGTAGGTACTGTGGCTCTCTGAGACTGGAGTGAAACCTGTAGGTACTGTGGCTCTGAGACTGGAGTGAAACCTGTAGGTACTGTGGCTCTCTGAGACTGGAGTGAAACCTGTAGGTACTGTGGCTCTGAGACTGGAGTTAAAGCTGTAGGTACTGAGGCTCTCTGAGACTGGAGTGAAACCTGTAGGTACTGTGGCTCTGAGACTGGAGTTAAAGCTGTAGGTACTGTGGCTCTCTGAGACTGGAGTTAAAGCTGTAGGTACTGTGGCTCTGAGACTGGAGTTAAAGCTGTAGGTACTGAGGCTCTCTGAGACTGAAGTTAAAGCTGTAGGTACTGTGGCTCTCTGAGACTGGAGTTAAAGCTGTAGGTACTGTGGCTCTGAGACTGGAGTTAAAGCTGTAGGTACTGTGGCTCTCTGAGACTGAAGTTAAAGCTGTAGGTACTGTGGCTCTGAGACTGGAGTTAAAGCTGTAGGTACTGTGGCTCTGAGACTGGAGTTAAAGCTGTAGGTACTGTGGCTCTCTGAGACTGGAGTTAAAGCTGTAGGTACTGAGGTGCTGAGACTGGAGTTAAACCTTTGCTCAGTCACAGAGCTCTTACAGGAGATCCATTCTAACCCAGAAACTGTTGTTCTCTCACAGACCTCTTACAGCAGGTCCGCTGTACATTTGTGTTCGAAAGAAAGCCTGACGAGCAACACGTTGGACAAACGACACCGGCTTGGGAATAGCCTCTGACATCACTGGCAGCAGGTGCAGCGTGGAAACGACGGGGAAAACAGACGCAGGTGCGTTTGGGAGAAAGCCGTGAACGGCTGTCAACAGAGGAGCTTTAGCACGACCTGCACAGCGAGCGAGGCCTTCAGAGTACAGAGCCACTGCACAAATAAACACAGGTGTGCACGCACGCGACACGCGGCACACGTGTGTGCAGACACGAAAACGCGTTTAGCTTACAGCGGTCCATCACCTCAAAAGATACACACTACTCATACTCACTACTCGCACTACTCGCACTACTCGCACTACTCGCACTACTCGCACTCTCACACTCTCACACTCTCACACTCTCACACTCTCACACTCTCACGCTCACACTGAAGGAAGCTCCGGCGCGCGCGGCGCTGGCTAACGCGGCGGTGCTGGGCCGAGCGACCCCTCAGAGCAGCGGCGGATTAGAATTCCTCCCGCGAGGAGACTTTTCTAAAGAGGCAGGAAGCCAAAAGAGAGTCGCTAATGCGCGGATCCGGTCAGAACCGGAGCGGGACACACAGAGACAACCGGGGACCGCGTCACAAAGCAGGCCCGGCCGCGGGCAGGGTGCAGGCGGACTGGGGAAGACTGTGTTGGTGTGGAGACCGCTTCACCATTCAAAAAGCAAATGGCAACCTTCCGCATTAACGCTATACTTTTTACTGCCCATCTATACTGTATGAGACAAAAGGAATCATGAATATGTGGCTCTTTATTAAAAGATGACCAAAAATAAAGGGTTTTTTCCCCTAGAAATATGATTTTTCCCTTTGGTTGCTGACACTTTCGTTTTGTTCAGAAATCACCGTTTTATTTAACAGTAAAGATATCGGTGTCAGAATTTGATACCATTTTTTATGTAAAGACAATAGAAGGATTTAAAAATACTGTCACGCTCAGAAACTCTGGGTTTATGAATCATTAAAAAATGAGTTATTCTCAATTTGTTTATGATAGGCAAAAATAAAGAATAAAGTCATACAAGACTTTTGTTTAAAACAGTATTAATGCAGGAATTAATTAAGCAACAGTCCAAGAGGACCGTTACGTTAAGGAATGACCGTGAAGATGGCTGCTTGCGTCCTCGGGGCTGTTTGAAAGCGCGAGCGCTCCGTGCAGGAGCGGCCGACCGTTTGGACAGGGCCCCCGCGGCCTGCAGTGACCTGCAGGCAGAACGTCTGTTTCCTCAGTGTCACTGAACGCCGCTTCGGCCTCACCCCAGGAAGTCGGCCTTCGACAGACTCGGAAAACAGAGGAGAACCTTCTGGGGGGGGGGGGGGGTAAAAGTCCCCCTGCTCTGCTAGCGACAAGAGGGCATGGCTTCGTCGAGTCCAAAACAAATGAAGCCAAACTATTATAGGCATCTAGCTCGTGGCCGATTGGCTCGTGCCAGCGATTGACAGGACGTGCTAGCTCCGCCCGTTCAGGCGTTTGCAGAAGCCTGATTCCCATCTCAACTCTCTCTTGCCAAATGGACCCAAATGTACCGCAAAACATATGCTACATCAGCGTGTCCAATCAGGGTGCAGTTTACATCAGCTGCAGTGCGTTTTCAAATAAGGCATTCTGAATGACTAACGCACGTAATTAGCTAAGTGCTAAAGCTGTTGTGACCTTAGGAGGGGGTGAAATTGAGCACTCCCTTAAGGCTTACTGTGGGCTCAGAGTGCAATTGGGCACGGTAAAGGGACACCTGCACCTATCCATTCTACCTGGGTTACCAGTCTTCCCGGGAGTCTGTTAGAATGACAAGTCATCAGGCATTGCCTTGATGAAGACCTGAAGACAAAATGTTGAAACAGACATTTTTAAACCATTTTTGCCAAGACTAGCAAGTATTTCTACATAGCAACATATTTTTTCCCCGACCAGACCATCTGTTGATCATCTTGAACGTTTTTTTTCCAGTGCAATGTGAATACCCCATAGGCTAATACCATGTGACCACTTTCAAGATTGCTACACCAAAGTAGTACAGTGTATCTGCAGTACTTTCCAGCTGACTGCTTAAATCTACTGAAGATAAACTATCTACATAGGTAAACAATTTTGAAAACAAATAGTTAAACAACAACATATGCCTTTTGAGGACACACGAAAATGACAAGGAGAAATCCAACTGAGCCCTAAACTCTAGAGCACTCCAGAAACGCATCTGCCCGCGTGCTTAACGTGTTATACAAGCAAGGATTTTCATTTATTAACCAGATGCAAACTACAGACCTGTTTTTTTTTTTTGCCTTCGATTCCACAGCGAGTTCCCTCTCCCTGGAAGAGCTTCCCGGCAGTTTCACTGCAGCGTTGACTTCAGTAAACGCTTGGTTATGTCCTTCACGCTAAACAGTTAGCATATCCATTACAATTATGTTTATTGAATTGACGGATTCGTTGCGGTAGCTTTCTTCTTTCTTTTCAGGCGATGACCGAGGCTTATTGAATAAACGCAGGGTATGTCAACTCGCTTGCGGAGAGACAATCCCCTCTTTCTGCCGTTCGCTTTGCGCACTAATAAGTGCCGATGTCCCCTTAAGTGAAGCCTGTCGGCTGAAAGCGGTCTTTCATTTGGACATTCTGAATGCAGCAATGAGGGCATGCAGGCTCACTCATCCCGGAATCCTGTAAATCCTTAAAAAAAATTCCAGCCCGTGTCCTAGGCAACTGTAAACTCTGCAGTACTTAAAGTGAACTTTGCACGAGTGCCCTCTCATTTCCTGTAGCCTCAAAATGAGGAACAGCTTACAATCACCGACACACCCTCCAACGTGAAATGCCCATCACTTTTCAACAGGCACCATCACTTAAAACAAAACGACCATTTGACACTAATCTGTGGATTGTTCATTCTCTGCAAATCCTTACCGCAATAGTCTCCAAACTTATACCCAAGGTTTTATTTACCCTGTTGAAGATACCAGGGTTGCGGCTGAACAGAGCACTCCCATGCACACAACACATTCCATGCCAGGTAGAACTTGTTGACAAAACACAGCCAAAGTTACACTTCCAAAGGCATGAAACACAGATGTGAAGCATATGTTTCCTGAGACCATAAGCTGTAAAGACTCACCACCGCTGCCAACTACTATTTACCTCAGTCTATCTACCTAGTTAGTTACTCCAGCTAATCAACTCTCGCTTCTTATCAACGAATAAACTAGCAAGATTACGTCAGTTAGTTGGATACTCAACTGGTTACCCAACTATATCCACAAAATATGTTTTCGGTGTTACGGAGCAAGAAAAAAATATTAAGAACAACTAGCAACAGATCAATAGGCTTAGTAAATCAGCTAAGGAACTAAAACGACTCTACAAGCTAACAAGCCTGCTCGCTAGACATACATCAACTGCATGTTTAGCGTTCATTGCAAATTGCTTACACTACTTGGTTAACTTACCTAGTCAATCTACCGATCAGACATTTCGCTGTGTCAATTTGGCATGCACTACATCATAAAAACAGCAAACAATCCAAATAAACAAGCGTAATAAAACTGTCCAACGAACTTTAAAACGGCGAAGGTAACGCTAGCTAGAAACACTTGTTAGGCAAAGCTTGATTGTTGACTGCCAATCATAAAAGCTGTTTGGTCGCAGTCTTACAAACACTCCCTTTAACTTGGCTAGCTAATGTTCATGTTCATTCAATGAATATCAAAACCATAAAACGCATGATAACCAGGCCATCAGCAGCACGCTACCAAATTTAAAAACCATTAACGATCTAGCTAGAAGACTAGCGAGTAATTGGCTAGCTAATCGGCAACTGCGGAGAAATTACTTGGCTAGCATGTGTTAGCATTCCACAACGTTAGCATTGGACAAGAAGAATAAAACAAAAAAATTAAATGTTAAAACCGCAGGCTCCCCCAAACATCCTAAAACACACATATTCAAATCCAACAGTCTCGTTTAATATTTAATTAATTACGAGTTTTTTTAATGTATCCCAACCACTTAACTGTTGCTCGAAGCACTTCGTCCTTCCTTCTCAGACAAAAGCAGCTTTTCATGACCAGAGTAGCCGCGACAATGGAGGCCTCGGACTCGCTTAGAGGCCGCAGCGGACAGAAGCGACAAGGACGGCGGCCTGTAGGGGAAGTCAAGTCACGCTACAGGAGATACAGGGTAAGCAGGGAGGTAGCAGCGGGGAAAAGCAGTGCACTAGCCAGCCAGCTAACTGAGCATCAGTTCCTTACCCAGTGAAGTCAAAAATGTAATTTCACAAGAACAAGCTCTGCTTATTTAACGGACCCCTCGCGTCTCGTCTTATCTCCTCCTTTCCCCCAGTCACAGCCGCAGGCTCCACATCTCTTCTTCAATTCCTACGTTTGACTCTATTTACAGACCATTTGAGTCGCTCGCTGGTCGGCAATTAACGCGATTCCGAATGTGACATTTGGGCATCCGAGCAACATAAGCTTGTTGAAAGAGAGAGACCTCTATGGTGTATTATCGGAATTACGGCCTTCTTGTGTCGCTTCCACAGAAATCAGGGTTGATTCGCGGTGTGGGGCTCCTACGTCAGCTAATATGTTTTGGTGTGTTGAAACAGGAAAAAAACAAAAACAACAAAAAAAGACGTCGCAATATTAACCACAGACGAGAAAAACGAATACAAATTTTAAGAATGACACTGTGGTACCATAATACTACTTCTAATAACAAATAAAAATAAATAAATAAATAAATAAATAATACCTCCACTTAAATATAAGGCAAATGTTTAATTTAGATCGACAAAGAAAACCCTGTGTTGATTTTTTCGCTCCTCACTTAGTCCAACAGTGAGAAGCTGGATCATGTTTTGCCTCCTCTCTTAGTATGCCTAGGCAATTAATTTGCAGATACAGACACATACACATGGTGTACGTACAAATATATACGCGCACACATGCATGTATGCACACGCTAATATATGCATACACCCAATTCTCAACAAGAATCATGCTGACAGTTTTTTGCAAGGATAACTACCCCCCCCCCCCCCCCCCCCAAATAAAAAGTTTTTTTTATTATTGTTCATGTTCAACTCTTTTTTTTATAACAGCCATGCTATATGCTGACATCACTCCAGCCACAGATGACAGATAGCCACGACGTCATAATGTAAGTGATATGTGCTCCCCACCCAGCATTAACAGAGTCTCTCATTCGCCAATGCCCTGCTCTTAACAGTTCCACCTGTGAAAATAACAGCCTGCTTGTGAAAAAGAATGTTAAATATCCAGTGTCCTTTGAGGCTGTATTCCTTCTTAGTATTTTAAAACAATTTTATTCTTTCCTGTCTTTGGGTTGTGTGCTATTTATTTACTTTTGAGTATGTGATTTAACTTGGCTGCGACCAAATTGCCCCTTGGGTAAAATAACGATCTACGGACTGGTTGATTGATTTATTGGTTGATTGATTGCTACTTCAGAGTATTCACCCAAGGCCTATACATCATGAATGAGGATTCTCCATCTTCATTGTTAGAAACATAAGCATCTGTTACGACGTGCAATCACCTAGTTAATCTGAGGGAAAGGGAGCATGCTATTTTAGAGCATTTAGACAGGACCTGAAAGTATTTCAGGGACCCACTGTAAAGTCGGGACCCCCCCTCCTCCCCACTTTCCCTCCTCCCCTCCTTCCCACGCTCCACCCTGTCCCAGAACCCAGAAAACACCGAGCCACTCTGACCGGCCGGCGACTGCCTCCCCGCCCCGGCTCCTCTCGGCTCACTCGTCTGTGAAACGCCGCCATCTGGCGCTCCGTCCGGTCGTCCTAATTTCCCCTAAATTACATTAGCGAAGCAATTAGCCTCTGCGGCGGCAAGCAAAGAGCAACAAGCTTTTTAAACCCAGGGAGGGAGTCATCAGTAATCACGATCAGCACTGAGCACCGCGTGCGTGTGCCCACTCCGCTGGCAGGAGGTAAACTGTGGCCTAACAATGGCCAGTCTGATACGGACTCTTCAAGCTGTTATTCTTGGCTGCCACTGTGACGCCTTAGTGAACTAATCAACTAATCATGGTCTTCAATCAAAACCTTGATGAGTTGAAATAGGTATTTAAGAAGAAGAAAAAAAGGAAAACCATGCCTCACTGCTCTATGGTAAATTACAGTATCTGTCATGCAGCAGCAATCACACAAAAGCTTTAAGGCACAAATTCCATACTATTCATGTGCCTGACTGGTGTGGATTCTTTCTGGATTTTTCCTCTCTCCTCTTCACTCCATCTCTCTCCCTTAAAAAAAACAGTTTGAATTAAAAAAAAAAAATAACATGGCTCCCAAATATATATTTATTAATTTATGTCAACTTTTTTCCGCTAATTTTATGGAAAGCCCAATTGAAATTGTATTACTGTCCCATCCCAAAATCATCCTCTAGATTAGTTATAGATCGCTGTTTTCTACCACCAGGGGGCAGCATCGACACAACAAATAAAGCTAGAGCTCATGCCAGTGATTTGGGTCTCAAGTTACCTCCTTTGATATAATTGAGGTCTAAGGCCTTGGACAGGAGCACAAATTGGCTTGTATATTAAAGCATATAAGGATTTACATAAGTGGATGTAAAACTGAATCTGGAGCCTCTCCTAGCATACAAGCTGCCCACGGTACAAAAACACAAAGGACAGACAGCATGTAGAGGGGTAATGTCTAATTACTTTTAGATGAATTTTTTAAAAATGACTCATAATGAGGAAGGAATTATCATAGGCAATTATACAACCAAATTTGGGAACCTCTATAGTTTTGAACAATTATTTATAGCACACAAAGATTCAATTAAGTACGAAACACAAAGTAAAGTCATCAAATTGTTGAAAAGCAAAACAGTGATATTATCGATTGTTTAAACTGAAGAGAAAAGAAAGGAAAAGGGGATGCAAAAGATTTGCATTCTCTTCAACCGAGCCAGTCAGCCCCGCGCGCAGCCTTCAACGAATGCGTTTCGGGAATCACTTTGCGATGACGAACTAATCTATCCGATCGTGACACCAGACGGGCTTCTCGCCATCATTACTACACGTCTCATTGCGTTAGGCTCTGCGGCTTTCACAGCCGTGCCAGGAGCGCGCGACGGGAAGCCTCGAAAGCGGCGGTCTGCAGTTCGTCGCCGTGGGACGCCAGCGCAGTGACAGAAAGCTGATGGATGTAGGGGGGTTTCCCAGTCCAGCCCTGTTATTTCAATTCCCTCTGTCATGTCTCCTGACCTCACTGCACATCCGTTGCTCAGCTGTTTTAGTTCTTCACAATCAGGTTCACAACTATCCCCCGGTCTCCTGATAAAAAGTGATTTATGAGCGATGCTTAATTTGCACCAATCACTTTAAGATCTGTTACAAAGCCTCTTCCATTCTGACATGTGTTCCTTCCTTCTCTGTCGCTGTGCAATGATCTCCCGACTGGGCAAGTCTTATTCTTCCCCCACTTTGTTCTGCTCTAGTTCTTGTTCTTTATCTGGGTATGATTTTAAATAAGACACACACTCCTCCCTCTTGTATTCATTTTTTGATTCACTCACCCCCACACACACATGCAAACACTTTTTCTGTATCTATCCATCCATCCATCATCTAATTATCTTGGCTGGGGAATGGAAGAGGGAGCTGGTGCCTATGCCAGCATGCATTGCGTGAGGGGCAGGAATACATCCTGGACATGTCACCAATCCATCACAGGGCACACATACCCTTCACTCACACACTCATAACTATAGGCAATTTAGATTGTCCGATTAACCTAACCTGTATGTCTTTGGATTGTGGGAGGAATCCCATGCATGTGGGAGAACACTTAAACTCCATGCAGAAGGGTCTAAGATTAGAACTGGGGACCTTCATGCCGTGAAGTGACAGTGCAATCCACTGAAATTTCTGTTTTACCTTTCTCATGTTTCCATTGTCCTAATGCTGTAACAACACACTGAAACAGACTTAAGGAATGCAAAGTGTGCCCGAAACTGGCCCTGAACACACATGACCACTGTGATTCCAGACCAGCCTGGCACCTCCATACAGCTCCAGCAATGTAGAGTTCGTTCAACTTTCCTCACGTGTTGAGTCCATAAAGACCCAAGAATAAATGAGGACAAGAACGGGCCATTCAGCCCATCTATAGGGTCCCCATTTACTTGCAGACTAGAGCACCCAGCACTGCCTCCACCCTGGAACGGAACACCATCTGGGCTTCCGCCTCTACTAAATGACTGGTGAAGCTACTCCGCACAACTCCCCGTGTTCTGTTAAAAGAACTCAACCCGAAAAAGACTTTAGCTCACTTGGTTGATTCCTTTCTTTAATTCAAAAACATCAATCTCCTGCTGCTGCTGTGCGGTTGTGTAGCCAGATATTTGCCATCTGCTAACAAGGAAGGGCACTTACCTGCTCACCGGAAAAACATGAAGCAGGTCAGGGGAAGACAGCTGCGTGGCACGGTGACATTTTACCTGTGGCAGGGGGCGGGTGAGGGTGCGCCATTTACAGATGCTGCTGATTAATGATGCCATTAATGTCGATGCAAACCACAAACACCAGGGTATTTCACGGTCGTTATGAATCAAGACACCATGACACGCACCTGCAACCTTCAGCAGATTCCTACTTGAGGAGAAAGGGGAAAAAAACGAGGTTGTGGTGGAGACATTTAAAAATCACGACACGTGCCAATCACACAATACTTGGAATATCAGGGGATGTTTTCTCCAAAATGAAGGCGTCTACGCAGTAATCGTAAAGTACATAAATAAAAGTAACTTTGTTGCAAAACTTAAACTTTCATTTTATCGAATACCTCCAAAATGGGAGGTGTTAAACCCTGAAAGCAGCTCCTCACGTTCTCACTTCAGAGGTGCGAACGCTGCCGCCGAACTTCCATGAAGCCGCGTCGGTCGCGCCCGCGTGCCGCCTACTCTTAACGTTGTTTTTCCGACATACGGCACGATGGCGGTGGCAGTGGGAGATGCCTGTTCAGCCTGCCAGAATTTCAATTCATATGTACACATCTATTTTTAAATGCCTACACGAAAATAATTAAGCTGTGAAATTTACACCTCGACTTGTTCAATACAGATTGAAACATTTCAATGTAATTAAATAAGAAATACATACATTTTGTTCTGCACAGCAATTGAAAGAGACATAATAGTCTTCTGTGTTGCTAGAATAAGATAATCACATCCGCTTTTCTGTGTATTGTCCTGCATTTGTTGTTCATAAATATTCTAAATGTATATATTCATATATACATTAAACCTACTGTTAAATAATGAGTTGAGGTACACATCATATGTACTCCCAAACATCTGCATCCAGAAGAGCACACTGTACTATGTATATGAGTCTTCAAGCACAAAACATCGCTCGTTTTGTGAATTATGGAGCTAGGAAATAATTTTATGTGCCATTTTCTGAGTTATTTACATTTCATTCCAGTCTTTGTTTTGGGATTGTTTTCTCTCTGAGATTGGAGACATTATTGCTGTAGTGCATTAACATTTTCCGTTCCATAGACCCTACAGCAGCTCAGTGATTTTTATTCCGGTAGTTTTATTCCATTCAATTTAATTTCACCCCAGTGAATCCCACACAACTGAATTCCCATTCTTGCATTGCTCTACAGTACCTCCAGAGGACAGTATTGAAGCTAATCCCATGGGAGCTAGGCTAGGTCCTGTCTCTAGCCCAGACCAATAAACAATATACAAATAATTAATGCACTACTGTTCACATCATGGCGCGTAAGTTAATATATATACACAAAATATTATTTCCAATGTCAGAATTGTAATAGTATATGAAAGAAATATATTTAACGCATTGTCTTCTATATGCAAGTAGTGAACAAAATGGCAACAATTTTCTAGCAATTAAGGCTACTGGTGTTCTACGATGTCATGGGGGCACATTTTCCCATTCATAATTTGGTTTGCCCCTACCTTGAATAAGGCAGGGTAGATGCAGAGTTGGAAAATCCAGGTTCAGAAAGTAGGTGTCCTCCCCAGTATTTTGTTCCAATCACCTGAATTTGCCAATAAGCACTATTCTTCAGCCAGGAGGCAGAACTAATTAGTGAAATCAGCTGGCTGAGTTAATGGGTGGATGGCAGGACTTCTACTTTCTGACCCCTGGACTTTCCACCTCCGGGTAGATGTCAATCATGACTTAATGGTACCGTGTAATTGTCTTTACTCAATATTAAAACACTTATTTCTTGGAGAGCATGAGTAGTCACCCAATGGTTGGGGACACTTAGCTCTGCTCAGTCTAATATCCAATAACAATAAAAAACTACTCTTCACATCAGTGTCTATAAGTGATAATATAACCATTATCATTTTCCATGTTATTATTCACAGGTAAAGAGATTGATGTGAAAAATTTAGTCTCCTATATTAATATATTGGTTCATGATGCATGTGCCCCCCCCCCCCCCCCCCCCCCCCCCCCCTACCTCGTGCTGAAGTCTGAACTGGAATGTGGAATGGATAATGTGATTTGCTAGTTACCTTTCGTCACAGAGGAAAAATGAAAATTTGGAACAAAAATTAATTCTCATTCACAGAACCCTTTTTTCCCCCCAAATGTCAGCCCGCTGTCTTTAGTCAGACATTAGCAGGATTTAAGGAGAGGGTGCAGAACTATAATACTGAGCCCGACTCACGCATTCACATAATTTCAGAGGGCAATTAAAGGGATCCTAGAGGAGGCTTTTTTCCCTAAAACTTTTCTCTTCTTATTCCCTCTCTTTCACACACATTCTCTCTCACAATATCACCTTTTCTCTCAATTTAATTCAATTTAGCTAAAAGATATACTCGCAGATGTCATAACAAAGCTGAAAAGTACCTGTAACAACTATATTGTATTTCTCTTTTTCACTTCACTGGCTTCCCCTTCAAAGTCATTGCCAAAGAACCCCTCCCAAAATAAACATCTCTTTTTTGCGCACTTTCTCTGATTTCCTCTTTCCTCCCAAAGCTACGATAGTCTGCCTCTCTGCTCCTTGCTGATCATTAGCAGAAAAACGAAAGATTCTCATAACTCTGAACTCCTTTCTCCTCTTTTCATACACCTTACCTCCTCCTGCTGTCTGCCTGTTGCTTTTAGAACTGATTTTAAGGTACTTGTGAATACCTTTGTGCCATTATGTGGTCTAGCCCCTATACAGGTATCTGAGCTTGATAAATCTGCTGGAAGCAGACACACACACACACAAACTGGAACAGATACACACATGTACTCAAACAAACACACCCGCACACATACACACACAGATACATACACATGCGCACATCCATAGCCATGTTCACATACATTCCCGCAATGCCTTCTCAGCAAAGCTGTGCATCGCCTGCAGCCTTTGTTTCATTATGTTCGCTGAATTAATGGGAACAGCCTTTCGAAAGAATAGATAGGAAAATGTGTGCTTTGCATTTATTAAAAAGTGAGCCCTATAAAGGTTACAGGCAGCCATTGTAGCAGTACGATCTGTGAAATGTAATTAAAGACAGAGAGTGGGAGAACAGGAGATAAAGCAGCTTCTTCCAGTAACACTTAGCCTCTCCGCCCAAAAGTACAGTGCTCTCTCTGAACTAATTTAGCATGACATATTACATTTCTGCCTCAGCTATCTCCAGACTGACTACTTGCAGATTGCACAGGCTTTTGGTACAAATAAAATGTGGCTAATTTACACTGCAGACAAACTCCCGCTCAAAAGCTATGTGATTAATTAGTTTTTAGCAAAAATGGAAGACATGGCATCACACATTGTGCCCATACTCCAATCACTGACTTTATTGAGCAAATGCATATTTTGCCATAAAAAAGATGCATTTGATTGTCTTACTTTGGCAGGTATAATGGATATTTATGACAACAGACTTGGTTTACTTTGGGTAAGATAATGAAATTTTAGGATAACAAATTTGATTGTCTTTGGATAAATTATGAAACTTTAGGCCAGCCAATTTAGTTTGCATAATTCATTATCATAAAGAGTAAGATAGTGACACTTTAGGATAATGAATTGGGCTTCCTTGGGTAAAGTAATGAACAGGGTAATGAATTTGGTTTGCTTCTGTTCATTTGATGGCAAGCTAATGAATCTAAAGGCAATGTGCCAGGATGCAGGGTTGAGGAATTTTATTTCTTCATTTGCAGAACTGATAATGGTGAGGAGATCAAAGGAATGGAAACATGGTGTGCAGAATGACAGTAAACTTAATATTAATGATTGACTTCCTTAGACAGAATCTCTTCCGGGTCAAAGTTCAGTTGTGGCACTCAAACAGAGGAATGAGACATGCCTCCCTCCAGGGCTGCAGATAAGCTACAGTCTGGAAAATAGAAAATACCACAATATATTATCAGAATAAGAAAAAAGCAACTGAAAACTATTGCACATATTGACTTGTATGTTTGTCTCTATGCAGTATTGTGAAGTGTTTCCATATCTTTATAATATATTTTATCATTCTTCCACTACTTAAAATCGTCACTTTATTTAAAACGAATCTCCGCTCGTGTAGGGGGACGACGGAAGAGCTGAACACCCTGCGGACTCCGCCATATTTCTCGCAGAGAATTCTTACACCTCTTTAACGACCGTCTTTCGTGTGAGACCCCCGAGGAAGACTCAAAGCTGAGCGCAGGACCGCAGGACGAAGCCAGATTACTGAACGTGGGTTTGTTAGGCGATCCCCGGTGATGGAGTGCACATTACACGCCCTGATCCTTCTTAAATGCCAACCAGAGTTTCCGGAACATTCCGAAACATTCCAGAGCCAGAGCTGGGTGGCAAGCACAGAATGACTCCACAAGCCCCGTTAATACCAGGAGAAGCGCAAGGGTTTCACACAAAGAGAAAGAGAGGGACAGAAGAGGGGCGGGGGGGTGGGGTGGGGAGAGGGGCGATTAATTTGCCCAGAGTCCATCTCGTCCCACAGATTGCGAACTTGTGAATATGTTCTAAGATAATTAGCCTGCCTCCCTGTCTGCTCCCTCATCATTCTGGGTAATTAATGTCGAGGAAGACTCCCTCCTGATGGCTGGCATTACTCATGTACCGAGAACATTTTCCGCGGGTGAAATCATTTACATTTAACATAGACAGTCTGTTTGTGCAGTTTACATCGCATGGGGGGCAATTTATTTTGGCTTGGTTTGAGCTTGCCTGGTTTAGTCAGGGTCAGTTTGAATCCTTTTTAATTCAAACATCTGCTGTCAGCAAAGGATTGAGACTGTCAATGTGTCCTTCATCTCATTTTTTACTTTGTAGAAGAAATATGACTTGTTCTTCAGGTCGGTAACAATACACAGCATTACACGCAGATTCAATCAACATCCTGCAGTTCAATTTACAAATAAATGCAATTCTCTTCATTATTTTATTTCTCTTTCTTTTAACCGAGGAGTTCCACTGTGATGTACAATCTGTGTTATAAGGGAGATCCGGAAAAGAGGGAAGCTCAATAAAAATAAGAACAATTTAATTACAAGCACTGTACCAGTCGGGTATACACTGCGTGTCAATCAAACATGGTTGTGGCCTGAATTTTCCTTTCAGTATTAATCTTTAACTTTGGCTTATAAACACAAGTGTTTTTGGCATTAAAACATCTAGTGACTTGTGTATGGAATTTGACTGTTGCTCCGTACAGAACAATTTTGAAGTAATATGCTTTTTTCCCCATTTTTTTTAGTTTTTAGCTGCTTTTTGAGTGTAAATAAATGGGTAAAACCACTTGCTGATGAAATCACATGAAAATAGAACAGGGCAGCAGAACTTTCCGAGCTGCAGAGAAACTGGTTTTCTGAGGAAACTTTACAAAGTGCGTCTGCAGCTCAGAGACACCGTAGAGATAAACACAGCCGCTGTAACTGCAGGATAAAATATTTCTTCACAAACTGTTCGGTTCACATTCCTGCACCATGTCCGTATGCCACACTGACATATGCATTACAGTTATTGTGTTTATTTTCTCTGTATGCGTGAGAGCACATGTGTTTCCGTGTGTTTTTGTAAGATGGTGGTGCAAAAACATAAAGAGATTTCCATCTACATAACAAAAGTAATATTCACCTGAGATGCGTATTTAAATCAACGCCTGATTTGCATCCACAAATTTATTAGCCTACTCCCAAAATGCATTATTCATTACTCAGTGTAAATAATGGATGCCTGGTTCCATAGTAAATTAACCCTTTGCCTCTGTGAGACCACAGGAGTCATTACTTTGAAAGGCAATTATGTCATTTAATTAATGCGGTAATTAATACAGTAATTAGCCACTGCTGAGCCATCTTAATTAAAGAGGCCGAGGGACCTTTATGTCCGTTTTAACTCTGTTTGCTTTTCAGGTACTAAAAACATTAGGTGTAAAATAATTGGATCGGGGGGAGTGTGGGTTTTCATGATATGTGCTCAGGTTATGTTTATTAATCATCTGGAAAAAAATTGTACCACAGATATGCTACTTCACCTGCATAGCACCATATTTATGCAGTATTTCACACAAATATTATAAGGCAAATTAGATATAATATTATATATATAATATATTATTATATAATATTATTAAGAAAATTGTAATAAATTCATTATTAAGAGTCCATAACAGGGAAGATGAAAGAAAAGAATAACACAATTTTTCTTGCCTTTGGTAGCTACGTCATTAGAAAAGGAAAACATTTAAAGAATTTTTTAAAAATGTATTGTAATATTTTAAGTTTAACCCCTTCACCCCCACCCCGATAAGAATGACATGGTGATAAGCTACAAAGAGCATGTTTCACTTTGATGTGTTAGTCTCTTCATCATTCGGACTAGACCACTGAATTATAAATCTTAAGGATGTGCCGTTTTAAGTTGGAGAAACATGGTGAAGATGAATAAACCAGATCAGAGTATGCCGCTTATTTCAATCAAAGTTGAAAGAAGGAATACATAGTCACTACTTGCAAAATAATTGCATTTATTTATTTCTTTATTTATTATTGAATTATTATTAATTCATTATTTTATTTTTTTTGAGGGGGGGGGGGGGGGGGCACATACCTGCAGGCCTCTTAGTGCCTTCATTGTCAGGTCCACAATATGCTTAATTTCTTTGTGAAATGTACACACTTTCTCAAACAGAGACGCCCAACGCAACAAACTAGTTTCCACTTGGCTTTAAGTTTATGATTGGAGTTTGAGTTGCTTTCTGCTGGGCTGTCAAACAAAGTTAAGACAAGGAGTATATGGTGATACTAGCTGTTTTACACTTCCTCATGCAATTCAAACCAAACATTATAAATCAAGTTTAGGCCATGTGACTGAAATGTCCATCGTATTACAGTAATTTTGTGGCCAGTTAAGCATTTTGTGGGTCGATGTAGAGGATGGGATTATTATTGTTTGGAAAGATCCATTGCCTGTCTGAGCATCCTATGGAGGGGGTAATACCAGGTTGCCCCAAAATATCTTTGTACTTGCAGGAAGTTAATGATTCCACTGACCTCAGCTACAGCCACAGGACCAACTGATGCGAAACAACCATCACTTTGGATGCTCAGATTTGATTGCTTCTGTCTTCACGACTGCATCTGCATATAATGGCTGCTTTTAAGCTTAAACACCATCATAAGAAGGACTTTTACAAAGAGCCTTCAGATGGTGTTTCTGAGCCTCATGTCTGGGTTCTTGACCCATAGGCCATTAATGAGAGTTAATGGCCTTGCAGGGAAGTGATCATTTATGTCAGGATAAATGAAGAGGAAGTAATGGATTTTTCTCAAAAAAAAATTCCATCTCTGCTTACGTGGAGAGAAAAAAATCTAATCATTATGCTACCTTTTACAAAGGAATCCTGGACAAATTCCTCTTTGTTAAAAGTAAGTGAGGAGTGGGCATTGTAGTGTGTGAGGAGTGGGCATTGTAGTGTGTGAGGAGTGGGCATTGCAGTGTGTGAGGAGTGGGCATTGCAGTGTGTAAGGAGTGGGCATTGTAGTGTGTGAGGAGTGGGCATTGTAGTGTGTGAGGAGTGGGCATTGCAGTGTGTGAG
The DNA here is from genome assembly GCF_013347855.1 of Anguilla anguilla. Classification (NCBI taxonomy): domain Eukaryota; kingdom Metazoa; phylum Chordata; class Actinopteri; order Anguilliformes; family Anguillidae; genus Anguilla; species Anguilla anguilla. The sequence goes on from NC_049214.1 coordinate 30,374,750, forward strand.
GAGTGGGCATTGTAGTGTTTGGAAGTCTTTCGGTCTATGTAAGACTTCTGGCTAGTTCAGACGACAAATGCGAACACACAGTTTTATAAATGACACACAGCATCATTCATTCAGAACTGTTTCAGGGTTCTGTCTATAGAGTCCTGTCTGCAGCGTAGTTTTGAGATAAAGCTTCAGAATGACCAGGTCTGCTGTTTTTTGGCTCGTTAAAGTATTTTCATCAGTTTAGTCTGTCACGTGGGGAAACTGCTGGCCCTACAGCACAGCACATAATTGTCAGATGGTTAACTGAAATAGTTATTTAAAATAATTTCCCCTTTAGTCACCAATAAAATCCCTGCAGATTACTGACAATTTTAAAAGAAGCATCCATTTTCACCAATATTCATAACAAAACTATTATATTTGGGAGTGGGGGGTCATGCTCAACAATTAACGCAATATGTGACCCCCAAAGGTGGTTTAAAGCAGCCTCATGCTAACTTAATGCTATTTGTCAAACATAGCAGGTACTTTGGGTCTGTTGGCAATCTCTCTCTTGGAACACTGTTGAGGTTGAGGGGGCACGTCTCTTCCATGAAGCGCCGTCTCCCAAATTAACATCTCTCCAGGAAATGACCCTGTTAGCCTTACGACAGGAAGCCTGCGGCAGGGAAACGCTAATGCGCCGCAGGGCATTAAGGAGAGAGCCCGTCCGACACACTTTACCCCTCTGTTTGACCCCTCTTCCCTTAAAAGCATTCCTCCATTCTTCTGTAACCCCCCTCCTATCACCTCCAGGGCCCTTAAGAATGACCTAAGGCTTCAGGCCTCTCTCATCGACTTCCATTAACATCCCTTTAGGGCCAGTTGGTATTCGATCAAAACAACTGATTAAGATAATAAGAATGAAATATGTATATACATCTTATTTCTTCTTTTTTCTTCTTGTTCTTTTTCTTCTTATTCACAGAAAAGGCATATAGCCCTGGGCCATAGGCATTCAATCCTACAGAGAGACTCCAATTCTGGAATGAGGTACCCAGGAATTCTGAGTTTCCCACCGCTTCAGTTAGAAATTCATTATTCATATTTCCATTCTCTCCACACGTCCCCAACGTACAGGCTAAATTTACAACTAGCCCTGGCCTACCAATCCATTACAAATGAACAGTTTTGCCCACCTTTTTTCCACCCGGTTGCCTGGCTGAGCTACCGTTTTATGTTACTTTTTTAGTACGGTCGTTAATGTCACTAACACAAATTGACAGATTTACTAATGTTAGCTGCTAGCAAGCTTGTTAGCTATGTCAGTGCCATGTTGCCTTTAGCAACAACAGCCACTCTTTGCGATGAATGGTCGGCTCAGAATGTTACAACTGAGCTGAAATGTAATCTAAAGTCATCGCATCAAGAAAATAAAAACAGCTAAGAGAGAAAAGCACAGTTTGCATTTTTACACTACTTTCTCGTTAAGCCCACTGCTTGCTATGCGTGGTCCTTTCGATTATAAGCACAATGATAACAAAGTCAGCGTAGGTCTTCTGAGGCTGTCAGGAGTACAGCTGTTTATTTGTATGTAGTGTATTATAAGAAGTGGTAAGATGAGATATGGTATTTACCCAGATGGATAATCTTTTGTTAGGTGGGTGCAAAATAGTTGCCACACTGGTTGGTAGGATGAACTGTTGGCCTCAGATAAACTCTGCCAGGATTAATTTAATGCTGAACATTTTACTGTAATTGTTCCTCCAGTCAGGCATTTGTTCCTGCAGTCAGGCATTATAAATAGACGCCCAAGCGGGCGACTTGTTTGTTCCTCCAGTCAGGCATTATAAATAGACGCCCGAGCAGGCGACTTGTTTGTTCCTCCAGTCAGGCATTATAAATAGACGCCCGAGCGGGCATGTTGCTTCTCATCGCTCGGCGGGTGCTGCTCTCGCGCCTCGCCTGCTGTCGCACATGTTCTCTCTCTCCGCGGCTCCCAATTTTAGCGCTATATTTGCCGTGAAAGCAGCAGGTGTGTCACAGTTTACAGACAATACACAAATCGTGCAGCGATGTTCTGAAGGATGTTATCAGGCTGTAGAGCATTTAATGAAAATATTTACCTAAATAAATATTGATTAAACACTACAGGACATTCTGATTTGAAGCACCCCACTTCATGGTTCTCATACCAGACTTCAAAGAACCCTAATTATCTCTATGTCAGCTGCAACTTCACAGGTCAGACAGGTTTCTACACTCAGAGTGCTTGTGGCATCTTTATTGTGTCCAAGACAAAACAATACAAGTGTTCCCAAGGATTTAGGGCATTATGTATTCCAGCGATAAATAAAACAGCTGACAGCAAACAAGTGACTGGAAAATCAATAGTTACTGGGATCAAACAAACCTGATGTCTCTCTGAGCCTATGGATGGTAAAGATTATGTTTAAAAAAAAAAAAAAGTTTTTCTTTAAATTTTCACGACTACTATGCAATGTTTAAACGCTATTCTTTTGACTGGTGATGCTTTGTGAACCAACATTCCTCAACTACAAGTGCTGTCAATCTATAACTTTTTCCACAGCAGTGTAGTGAAAAATTAGTTTATAGCTGTGTGGTTGCAGGTGCAATTCCCACTGTAGCAGTACCATTGCATCCTTATGCTATTTAACAAGAATTTTTAAAAGTGCATATCCAGCTGTATAAATTGGATTGTGCATAAAAGTAATGTTGCCCTGGATCTGTTGATCTAAAGACCTGGCATGATGTTGTGCCTTTTATTGACTTGTTGAATAAAGTCAAGTCATTATAATATAATACCGCTGCAAGGGCAGATCTCTGTTGACAAGACTTCACATCAAGAGCTTAGAATATAGAAGAACAGCATACGAGAAGAAAAGAGGAGAAGGGGTGGGGGTTTGTTGAGAGGTAGAGGAAAGAGAGGAGAAAAGGAATAAGGGAAAATATAAATGTCTACTTTTGATTTTGGTTCCAGCCTCATTGGCCCAGAGAGGATCGCAGAAAACCGATCACAGGTACACATGGTCACCTTGGTGATATTCAGGAATAACTGCAACTTCCAACCGTTCCTCTCTGCAATTTTTTTTTTTTTTTTTTGCGCTTTGAGGTGAGACAAACGAGCTCGTCTAACAGCTCCCAGAATTCACGGGCAATTCCTCGCGCGATGGGAAGTGAGCAAAAACTCTGACTGCAAATCAGCCCCCCGCGGGACTGGCTGGTCGCTCTGCTAGGACACGTGCGCTGGGAAAGCAGCCATAACCCGCGAGCCAGCGTTGTGTCGCAACGCCAGGGCGGTGTCGCTTCATCTACGCCGCGCATCCGCGGAAAAATCGGAGAGACGCAAAGGTGCCGTTTATTTCATTAAAAGAAAAAATATTAAGCGCAAATATCATAAATTGACACTTGATGAAGACCAGCCTAGTTGAAAGGCAGTCTCCGTGGTGCGGTTAATAAACTCACTTTTAACTGTGCGCAGGGTATATTTCCCTGCTTACTTTTTGATGTTTTCCTGCATATAATAAATTGGTCGGTATCGCAGTCTGCGGGATTCCAGAAGCCCAGTGGACTCACACACGCATACCCTGTACCTCCTTAACAAGAGCTGATCAAATGTTACCTGTTTAGATCAACAGTTTTAAAGGTCAGATGATGCAGAAAACTCGCTAACTCTGAAAATTTCTGTTTTTCAGGCCTCTGTAGTGATTAAGATAAAACTATTACCGAAAACACAAACACACAAAAAAATGAAAGAATTGTCTTCTCCAAATTCATCATTGAGGAAGGACCTCCATCAATTCACAACTCTCTCTTTCACAGTCTCTATTCTTTATACTCCATAAAAAGGTTGGTAATTTACTGTGCAGTATTTCTGTCCTACATAGAGTCATGGCTGCATGGAATGCCTTTTTAACTGTGAAATCGTTCAAGAGTTGAAGACCAGACTTGACAAAGCGCTGGATGAACTTTACACCAGGGGTCTCCAGTCTTACCTTTGACATTCTCTACTTTTGTAAGTCACTCTGGACAAGAGCATCTGCTAAGTGATTGTGACCTAATGCACTGATGTTCTACGGATGGTGCGGGTGCATGCATTTTCTAGCTCACCTCTCAACTTAATCAACCAACCATGGTCTTCAATACCTTGATCAGTTCAGTCAGTTGTTTCAGCGCAGAAGTGAACCTGGACCCAGACCAGTCATTGTGGGATAAGATCGGAGACCTCTGGTCTGAAGGACATCCAGCTCTTTGCCAAGCCTGGTCTCAACCACCAGTCTGAGGATCTCCAGTTTCACAGTCAATAAGGTATTCCATGAGAAGTGACAGTGGTATCCCAGGCAAAGGTGTTGCAGGGGACAAGCTGACAATGGCCTGTTCTCTTAACGTTGTTTCTAGGGTCCCTTCTCTTTGGGCAATTGGTGTGTGTAACCCCATTCTGACTGCTACACAAATAAAATATCTCTTCCTCTATCTCCTTTGGCACTTTCTCTTCCAGGCGATCTCAGTCACAGATCAATCTTCTAAATGTACAGCTGCCCGAGAAAGGTATCCATATAAATGGGTAGTTGTGCCGAAACACAATGGTACAGGAATTCACAGAGAAATTGTTTCTGACTTCATTTAGAATCATGAACATAACTACAACCTGTTTGCTGCGCAGATTCATTAAATACATGATATTGTCCCTTAATCTCACAATTAGTCACAGCGCTTTGCCAAATTGGTTTTCCAAATGTACCTAAAATCCACGAACACACGCAATTTAGGGCGAGTATTCCTCGTGACTGTTTATCAGTGCAGCGCATAAACCTGCAAAATGCAAGTCATCGCCGGCACAGGTAACAGCTCGAATTCGGTAGACCCGTTGCCTGGCGTAGTCCTACATTAGCATTCTCAGGGCTCCGGTCTGAGCGCTTTCGGTGTTATAAATAACAAATCAAGGATTATTTTTTTTTTAAAAGCGGCGAGTCTCATATCAGCTCCCCGCAGCTAATGAGATGCAGAAAGCGCTAATGAAATGTGATTTTCGAATGACCCTGAGCTCATCAGCGCGCTCCTCTTTTAAATGAAATCGCGTCTGCGCGAACACGCGGCGGGAGAGGGAGAGGAGAGGAATGTGAGCCGGGGCGATTTCCGGCGCTCTCGCTCTTTAATTGCCCGGCCTGTCGAGCGAACGTCGGATGAAGCTTGATTGGAAATAAATTGAAAATCGCTCCCCAACGCATCTTCCAGCGTTGCGATATTAAAGGAGACTGGCAGGAGAGCCCAGGGAGAGCAGGGGGTCTGACAGGAGGGGAAATGTTATTCATTGGACATCAGTGGGATTTTTTTGTTTGTTTCGTAGCCATATTGATTTTTTAAAAAATGTATTTGATATTGTCACAGGTAAGCAGGTTAATAAATAAACTTCAGATGTAGCATTTCAATCTTATGCGAGAAATTAAGTGATTTCCTAGCAGACACATTGATGTGCAGTGTGTGTGTGTGTGTGTACATATGCAAATGCACTCTGATACTACATAATTTCAGCGAAATTTTAAAAAGAAGAATAACATTGAGGAGTATCTGCCCAAATCTGCAACAAAAAGCTTCTCTGTCATCAAAAGAGGCTTCGGGATTGCTTAGAATACTGCTAATTTCTCAGTTAAATATGGAGGTTCCTTTCCAGTCCAAGTGATGACATATTGGAGTCTGGTAGTAAAGAGGAAAGTATTGAGTGAAGGAGAAAAAGGGGAACTGAAACTAACAGGCTGAGGAATTTTATCCCTGATTGGTCTTTCCATGCTGGTGCGATGCTGCTGGGTTTGTCGGTGTTGGTTGACTCACAGTTTAATATGTAAATAGCTTGCTATTCCACCATACCCTTGCGTAGAGAGTCAACATAGACTTTGGTAAATAGAGGGATTTCAAAGGTCAGTCTCTGTTTCTCTCTGTCTCTCATACATACACACACACACACACAAACACACACGAACAGACACACACACACACACACACACACCATCTCATTGTCTATTTCACACTTCTGCCTTCTCGATCTCTCTCTCTTTCTTTTTCACCCCCCCCTCTCCCAGCCTGTCTCTGCCACTTCATCACTGTAAATCTGAAATTGATCTGGGGACAATCAAACAACCAGCTGTCTGATTTGAACTTCTCAACCCCAGTCGACTCCATCACTATGAAATTCTGTTCTGACTTACATTATTGTACAAGCTCACTCTCTCTATAGTGTGTGAGACTGCACAATTCACACCCAAACACCCATATTTGAATGGGTACTGAGTAAATAATCATGTAAACAAACATAGCTCTGGATAAGGGTGCCTGCTCTGCTAAAAAATAGTGAGATGATAAGATGTACAGAGGTATTTTGTCCCATCTGAAAAAGGGATGCATTTTTTTGGAAACAGGGATAAGGGTCCAATCCCCTCATGTTGAGAGACATTCAAACAGACACACACGCACACACAGATACACACACACACACACGCACAAATACACACACACACAGATACACAGACACAAACACACACACGCACACAGATACACACACACGCACACACACAGATACACACACACACAGATACACAGACACAAACACACACACGCATACAGATACACACACACGCACACACAGATACACACACAAGCACACGCACAGATACACACAAACACACACAAACACACTATCCCCTTGGGCCTCTCCTCCTGCCCTCTCTCTGACCAGGCTGAGATTCAGACAATAGATGTGAGTCACGGCTGGGGGAGGGGGTGGGGTGTCTGCTATCTGGACCGTGAGCGATGGGGACAGGACACCACATCTATCCCCACACATAAGTCACAGATCAGCCCCACTGCGCAGTGACTGATCGGGCTTTCACATCGACCCCGACTGGTCACCCATCTCCAGCAGAGTACAAAGAGACAGCGGCCCAACACAAAATGGAGAGGGGGTGGGGACAAATAAAGGAAAAGAGCAACGTCTGTTTAATGGCAAACGTTTAGCATGCACACGTAATTTCGGTTGTTTTCTGTGCAAAATCTAAAGGAGGCTAGCAACGCCGGTTTAGCACCACGGTGACACACAGTTGCATGCTGGGTAGGCTGTGCCTGCGCTGTGCTCACGGGACTGAAGTGCTGGAGTGAGTAGCTGCGGCTTCTTCATTACTCTTTACTGCTTATTTTATGCTACAGAGCATCCCTGCTGTATTGAAATGTTTGGATTCTGTCACCCTCGTATTTGCCCGTACGTTTCGAACGCTTTACATAAATTTTATATGAGGGCTGCTCCTTTAGAGCATCCTTTCAAGTCTGATCCTGTTTTTGTGTTATCTTTCCCAGTCGAAGCGATGCGCGCGCCGCACGTCGTAAATGGCGTTTGCCGACTCAATTCGTCTGGGCGGCTCTTCAGAGTCTGTTTCTCCGAGCACAAGAAAACTCCCCCTCGGAAATGCGGGGAAAGTGTTTATTTGAGATTCACACCGAATGTTGAGGGGGAGAAAAAGAAACGAAAGCACTCGCCGCCTCATCATCGAGGCTGACGAAATTAAGCGAAATTCTTTCGCTCGAGAAAAATAAATCAGATAGCATTTGGCCTTATGAATAAAATGGTCTCTACGTAGTTTAAATTACGATGGCGGTACTGCACATCTTGGAAGGTCAGAGGATGCAGCGATGTTCATTTTGTCTTACCAGGCCACAGCTGGAATTTACATGGCTTCAGTGTGCTTAGAAAGTACTCTAAACAGACAACGTGCTCAGCAGAACGCTCACACACTCCTGAAAGCCTTGAAGGAGACGGGTTTTGGACACTAGATCTGTCTGACCCCCTACTGTAACCGTACGGTTACACTCGCGGCATCAGGTGGTCAGACCACAGAGCCAATTCATCAGCCAGGAGCACCTATCCACAGAGTGAGCGCTAACCACAAGACCAATCCAGTAGATTTTGGATGATTAAAATCCAATTTAACTGATGAATCTGCACTAATACAGACAACTCACAGGAGAGGAGCAATCAGGACAGTACATGGGATGGGAACATTTTGTGATTGCAAAGATCTTACATTGCGCCTTGTTCATTCATTCAAGAGAAACAGCAGGCAGAGGGAGAGAGAGAGAGAGAGAGAGAGAGAGCGAAATAAATAATTTCATTGCAGACCTAGCCTAGTCTAGCCTAGCCCAGCACAGCCAGAGACACAACTGGCCCCCTCTTTATACCAACAAGACCTACTGTCAGACACCAAAATGAACTTTTAGCATGTATTTAATCTGTGTGACTGTGCAACAAACATTTATATTCATTATTTATGATGCTACGACCCTTAAGTGTATAGTTTTAATGTAACTTTTAATATTTGTGTGGGAATGATATGTTTTTGGAGCTGAGACAGGCTGGTACTGCACGTAAAGGAGTGTGATATTTGGAGTGTGCCCCTCCCTGTCTGGAGTCTCACACCACCCTGGTGTAGTTTGGCTGGGAAGGAGCCTTTTCCAGTCCTGAATATTTCTTAGTTAACACTCCAGCAGGGAATAATATCGCCAAATGTATTATTTAGGAACTGAACTATTTTGTCTCTTTGTTGTGTTTGGCAAGCTTGCAGATGATTTTTTTTTTTATTGCTTCATTGTTCCCGCTAATCGTGTCAAATGTAAATCATTTTAATTATAACAAAAATGGTGTTTCTTCTCATTAAAGTCTCTTCACAAAGCAGAGAGCACAAAGGTAACACATTAATAGATGCAATAAAGGGGTGTGTGTGTGGGGGGGGGGGGGGGTTGTATGGAGGAGTTAAGCCGGTGAAGAGAAAACCTAACATTAATTGGTACAGCTCGTTAATCGCCTAGAACTGTGACAAACAAGCTCAGGAAAATGATAAATAAATGCACGGTCTCTGCTCGGCTTTTTCTAATTGTAGCTTGTCAGCCCAGTCTGGTAAAGCCAACAGCTTTTCTGCCACTGTTACCCATGAAATTACACCTCAGGTGCTGTCACAAACACAGGGCAAAATGCGCAGAGGCAGGAGGTTTCAGATACCCCTGCTCTTCATTAGGGAACAGCACTCTAACCTAATCGCTTCGTACATTATGTTCTTTTACTGGTGCCAGCCATATAATTTAATGAGACATCATGTGAGAAGTTAAATGAACTTAATACATAAGGCAATGTTTATTTTATTTATTGTTTAAACTAATATTCTGAATGCTATCTATGATTGTGTGAATAGATGAAGTAGGAAAGAGGTAGAAGTGCTACTACATAAAGAACTAGAGAGGGCACTGCGACTAAACTGGGTGGTTAAAGGTGGTTTTAATCTCCTCTATTGTTTTATTATTAAAGACTACAGGTACACACACACACACAGACAAACACTCACGCAAACCCACAAACAACATACAAATATATATACACACGTACACACAGAGAATGGGTACAAAAACCGCTGAAGAAAATCGCATCACAAATATCAGCGCCTCTCGGCCATCTCTCTGCCACAGAACTGGTGATTAACATGACCAGCCTGCAGTAATTACTCACCATCCTCACTGACCCAGCCTGCTCGGGGGTCAAATCTCCCTGCCCAGTGTAATAATGGGTCTTAAATATTAAAGAGTAGCTCTGGTCTCTGTGCCGCTGCATGATCTCTGATGTGGGTAAAAACACGAGTCCCAACCCCCCACCCCCCACCCCCCCACACCCCCACACCCAGGGACCTTTGCAAAGAAGCTGCACGTGAGGAAGAGGAGAGAGGTGGAGATGGAAGAGTAAGTCTGCCTATGGCCTGCTCATATCTCTTTTTGTGTTCCTGCTTGATGCAGTCGATGCTTTTCATAATAGTAAAATAAGCAAAGGAATATATAATGCTGTGCAATGACAACAACAGCAACAACAACAATAATAATATCAATAATAAAATAATAATAATAATAATAATCAATAGTCTCAGTTTTTCAGATTAAAAACAATCACATCATCAGAACAATGTCACCATCATCACAAACATAATGACTTTCTCCTTAAAATGCTTTAGCATTGGATCTTTTACGCATGTGAAAGATGAATACAGGACGGTGAGATTGGGCCAGGTGGTGCATGGGCAGGGTGTACATTGAGTGATGAAGGACTGTTCCTTTCATACAAAACAACATCCAGTAAAATATAAGGTGGTTCAGGGCGATCCGTCCAATCACCTGCATGTCAGAAACGACAGGCTAATCTGTCCAATCATAGAGGTACCACAATCTAGTCTGTCCATTTGAAGGAATACTGGAAGGTAGATCCAATGACTACAGTAGGCACTACTTTCAATTGGTCCAATCAGACGTGAGGAGCTATGGACTAGGCTGTCCAATCATACCTGAAGCAACACAAGCCGATCCATCCCATCGCCAGTGCAATATACTGGCTGGTCATAGATTTCATGAAGGGCTCCTGCACCAGGGCAAAATGTCCAGTGTTAAATCAGCTCTAATAGAATGTATATGTCTCCTGTGGGGACAGAATGCTCTCTCTATCTCTGGGTAAAATGTACTCCGCACTTGATTTAACACTGGACATTTTGCTGTGTACATTATTGCCTGGATCGACCATTAGGAAACAACGACACTTCTGGCCTTCTGTATGTTTCCTACACAAGGTAGTGCAGTTTTTTTGCTGCATTAGAAAGCAGTCAAAATTACAAATGGTCCAGAATGATTAGAATCCTGAGGCTTAATATTATATAAATTCAATAAATGGAATTCATAAGAAAAATAATTGCGAGCTTCACACGTAAATGGCGGCAATTAGGAGAGTCTCAGATTCACTAATTAAGTCGTAGGATAATTTGAATGCGTGTCATTTCATTAGAAATTATGCACGCATGTTCAAAGATGCATCTCGTATTGTTTGTCTTGGAGATATTTATATTTGCATTATAAAATTATCCAAAAAAGCACACCCAGTAAGCCTGTGGAAGTGCCTGTTCTGGCAAGCCGCAGTCGTACATGAATGTCTCCCTGCATATCCACGCTTCTTGTGATATGTTGTGTTAACCAGACCTGGGTCAAATACGCATTTGTTTTGGATACAAATACTTTTCTACGCTTTCCTGATCTTGTCTGGTGTACTGGAACGAATGAAAATACTCTCAAAAAGTGCAAACCCCGCCTTCTGGTCATATTTCCAGGCTCAATTACACCAGGCAAGATCAACAGAGCACAGAAAAGTATTTGAATCCAAAACAAATATGTATTTGACCCAGGTCTGGTGTTAACTTTAGCAATAAACATCTTAAAACATTGATGGAAAGTTTAACTCCCAGGGACTCAAAGTACATTACGACCGAAGGAGGATGACTTACTTCAGTCAACACGTGTAGCCCCCACCAGGGTGAAGCACGGCGGCCATTTTACACCAGACAAGATATCACACACCAGCTGAGGTAGAGAGAGAGATATGTTACAGCAATTAAAAAGGTATTATTGTACAGTGGAAGGGGTTCCTAATTAAGCCACTTTTTAGTTGTCTTTTTTTAGTGCCAGCTAACTATCAAGCACTGAAACCACATTCAAAAATTGCCAACAGCAACCCGAGCCGGCATAGCTTCAAGAAATTTAGGTCTTTGTTTTCCTTCTGCATGCACCAAAACACACGTGTACACACAAACATACATAAACACACCAACACCAACATATATATGCACACCCACAGTTGGGTGGACGCAGAAATGCATACATGTATGCATGCATACACATACACACACACACACCCCCACACACACACACACTCCGGAAAATTCTGGGCTTGTTGCATTTGCCAGGCTTGAAATGACCCATACTGCAGTTGCTCAAAAGCTCCAGCAGGTGTCACTGTTTTTCTAAGTGTGTGGCCCTAGTTGGAGCAGGAGAGATGAAGGAATCACAATGTGGTGTTCTGTATAGGGCAGAGCTGGATCTGACATCATCCTTTTAAGCACTGAAAAAGCAGGAGCAGGGCAGGAAGAGGTAGAGAGAGATGCTTGTCAGAGGAAAAATACAGCCAGCTTGATGCCTTTCAGTATCATCCAAATTGAGCAGATGACAAACGTGCGTGTCAGAGCTGTGCTCACGCAGTGTGGGGACCCTGGCAATGGGACACAGGGGCAGGTCACTCCAGCACTATAAATCCAGCGGCCGGCCTCCGTCCGACTGCTGCTGACTCTGCACAACACAGCACACCATAAACTACAGCCCTGCTCCCTGTACACAGTCCCAAAGGGAGAGCCTAAATCATACACACACACACACACACACATACACGCACGCACACACACACACACGTCTACATACACACACACATGCACACACATACACACACACACGTCTACATACACGCACGCACACACGCATGCACACACACACATGCACACACATACACACACACACGTCTACATACACGCACGCACACACGCATGCACACACACACAAACACACACAGATAAAAGCACACACTCTGTGTGTGTATGTAAGGTCAGCAGGCGCACACGGGGACCTGAAAGGCACTGTCATATCCCCATCTGCGCTGTGACATTAAAAACAGGTCACAGGCACACTGCAGAGACCATCGATCATCACCGACCCCTGCTCCACGGCGCTCATCACTCCATATATGGTCAATAAGCCATTAACATGCATCAGGGAGTGTTAATAAGGCGACGGTGCGAGCCGAGGGGGGGGCGGGGACTCGGGGGGGTAATTTATGAGATCAACACTAGTTACGGAGAAGGACGCATATTTCACACCAGCACCCCCAAACCTCAAAGCTGTCCCCAAAACCCCACGCTGCATTGGCCTTCAAATCACCTCCCACACCCCAAATCCCCCGCCTCGAATCGCTTATGAGGATGATGATGCTCATGATGATAGTGAGGAGAACAGCTTATTATTGCTTTTATTATTATTATTATTATTATTATTATTACTGAGTCGTATTACTATTACATCCAATAATCATCCTCATGATTATTGTCAGAGGCAGGTCTTGCCACCTATAAATCTGGAGGTCATTGGGTCACACCCCGCCAGTGCAGAATCAGCGCAGTGTCAGTGCCGTTAGGGGCCTTCCTGTATTTTCCTCTGGCCAGTGAAAGGCATCGCGTCGCGCCTCCTCCTAAAACCCCTCATCTCCGTCTCTCCCCCCACCTTGGCCGGTGTGTGGGGGGTGCGACAATGGCTAGCGTGCGTCTCCCTGGAGACGAGCCAGGCTTTGGCTGTGACTGAAGTAATATTCAAGCTATGATGATGATGATGATGATGATGATGATTATTATCATTGGCTTAGGTTTGATTTCAGCTTTGGGGGAGACACACTGCTGGGCCACCTTGCACAGTCCAATGTTAAAACTCACAAGCCAGCTATTCTTTCATATGAAATATCAGTCTCCCTCCAACCTGTGTGCATGATGACTATTATATATTTTTCAATGCATTATTACTAGCTGTGAAATGTAGTGATAGTACTGGCAGTAGCAGTAGTACTGGTAGCAGTGCTATTAGCATTATGGGCCAGGTTCCAAAACCTTATTGAATGCACTCCATTTCCCAGAAGCTTCAGCAGTTTAATAGCTTATCATTTTCATACGGCCCAGGGCTATACTGTATCTCTCGCTCCCTCTTCCACACTGAGCAACACTGGAAAGCTTGTGGAAACCTTCACTTCTATCCCCCCGTTACCTATTACTGTATATAATAGCCTGTAATAATGATTCTTCCCCATACCCTTAACTCTTCCCATTAAAGAGATGCTGGCAGCTGCACATGCCTTTCAAACACAGCATTTCAAAAATGAATATGTATGTAATCAGTGTCGTGATGAAATTATGTCTCGGGTCTTGTCAACTCGTTCTCATTCATCTCTGTGCACTGTCAAGGTTTCATAACTCAACAAGCAGCTGATAAAGCTGATAAAGTTGGCTGAAATCTCTACAGTACTAAACTCGAATGGCATGCTGGTGGATTGAAAAATATCAGTTTTCTTGCTGTTCTTGAGAAGCCAATTTCCCCCCACCCCCTAGGCACAGGCACAGACACAGTCACAGGCACAGGCACAGTCACAGGCACAGACACAGGCATAGACACAGACAGACATGCACAGGTACAGACACAGACACAGGCATAGACACAGACACACATGCACAGACACAGACACAGGCATAGACACAGACACACAGGCACAGACACAGATGCAGTTAATGTATACCATTACTCTCAGGTCATTTTTACTGTAACATCTGTAGAAAACAAGAGCTGTCAGGGCAGAGAACCAGAGAGCATTACAGAGCACATATTTTCTTTTAGTCTATAATGGACACAGCTACAATGAGATTAATTAAGCAATCTACCTAGGACCTACCTACACTTTCAGCCGTGGTGTGCTGTGCAACACAAAGCACATTATCCTCACTTTCCTTATTGTTTTCCTCCCTCTCCCCCTGGCTTCTTACACACTTATATGACCACCCCCCCCCCCCCCCTCTTTCTTGCCGTTTGTGAAAATTGCAGCTGATATTGATGAGCGGGGCCTGGAATCGATTTCCCATCATTCCTAGTGTGGATGTTCTCCGCTCCATCATAAACACAATGATGGTGTCACCGCCCCCCCCCCCCCCCCCCCCTCCTCCTGCGCCCCCACCCCTACCCAACCTTTCCACCCCCACGGCAGTCATAAAGTAGAAATATGAACAAACTGACCTTGGCAATAAGGAGATAATTAAATATCCTTAATGATCCTTCCTGAAAGATTCTACAGGCTCCGTGATGGACGGCCAGCCTGGGCACAATCACACTTAGTGCCGAGAGACTTCGGAGGGGTGAATTCGGAGGCAGCCGTTGGCTGAGCACCAGGAGCAGCAGCCTTCCACCCTGTGAGACAGGCCTGCAGATTAACCAGGCTGTAAATCATACATTAAACCCAATCACTTAACAGGCCTCTTACCTGACACTTAGGAATGCAGTGCATATACAGTAGATATAAATCCCTAATACATTATTCATCATTTATAATACGATGTTGATGGTCAGTCAACGGTAATACGCGTTTGTTGTGAAAAAGAGGGAGCAGCCAGATTGAGAAAACTGCATTAGGTTATGATATTGATATACACTGTATAAGTGGGAGTACATGCAACGTGACAATAATACTGGCTTTAGCCTTGTGTGTAATTTGTCAATCTGTAAACCCTCACCTCAAACAACAAATTATGCTCATTAACTTCAGTTGAAAATACAACAATTTGTTTTCTATGGAGGTATAACAGTTTTTATCACCTCCATAACCTGCACTATAAACCATTGTGTGCAATATACTTTATTAAACGTACTCCTCTCTGTTTTTTCTCTCTCTCTCACACACACACACACACACACACAATCACACACATTCATACATGCACACATCTGCAAATTAAAAGGGTAAGTTTAAAAAGATAAGTTTAAAAGTAAGATCTCCAATGGCACCACTTTGAAGGTATTGCAAGAATATTACAAATAATTACAAAATCACAGCAATGTGAGAGTATTACTCACATATAACACAGTAATAACCATAAAATTTCAGCAAAATGAGGATATTACTCGCATATAACACAGTAATAACCATAAAATCGCAGCAATATGAAGGTTTGATGCCTCTGGCCATCTGTCTCCCCTACAGTGTCTCTTTGTTTCTCTCTCCTTGTCTGTTTGTCTCCCCCAGTCCAAATTCACCTCCCAATGGCTCCATCGCTTATTCTGAGTCACGCTTGACGATGTGTCACTAATGTGAGGACCACTCACAAGCGAGGGTGGGGGCAGGCATCCAGGCTATAGAGCCACAGAGAGCGTAAAAAGCAGCTTGCGTGTGGGACACACTCCTGGTCTGCTTCGGCCTCCCTGATCAGAATTTAGAAATAATGAGTCATCATCAATAATAAATCATCACCACTTTAAAGAATATCACTTAACCATTGGGCGCATAATTATGACCGCAGTTTAGATTGGTATTATCAGAACACTTTAATCAGCAGAGTTTGCTTTAGTTGAGACAGAATACAGAACTGCGATGACCATGATAACTGTCTGTTGAAAAGGTATGACATGGCAGTTAACTTCCGTTTGAGTGTGGTTAGCTCTGCCATGCTTTAACGACTCTGCTAAGGGCATTAAGCAACGCAATGCATGCTGGGTCAGCACTGGCTTTTAAACCAGCGCCTTAATTTCCTCGTGATTGGGGGAGCCTCGGCGGGCCGAACAGCCACTCCCCCTCGCTGAAATTAGGCTCACTCAGGTCTGGGACAGCCCTTTTACGAGAGAGCGGCGCTCAGGAACGTGCAGAATGAGCGTTAATGAGTGGGCGGAGTAATTAGGAGGTGTAATTTGTGATCGCTTATTTTATCCACCCTCGCCTCCTCCGTCCTCGCCTGACCTTGACCTCCTGGATGATGCAGTTCTAGCAGACGATATTACACGCGTCACACAGTAGTGACTTAAACCAAGAGAGCCGCTCAGACGCGTCATCAGGAACCCACGCTGACAGGACAGATCGCCTTACTGATGCCCTCCAACATCCCGCAAAAAACTCCCTCTTTCCTCCTCCCCTTCTCTTTTTCCATCTCTTTCTTTCCGTCTCATCCCTCATCTGATCTTTCCTTCATTCTCGCGATCGGGGTGAACAGTTTAATTGCGAGTGACCCCGCGGTTCCTCTTGAGTTGGAGATAACGGGAACGGAGGTGAGCGCTGATGACATGCTACTGCTCTGGGGTGCCAGGGGGGGCGGGAGGGGCTGTGGGAGGAGCATCACAATCAATCAGCCCCTCACTTAACCTGCCGTCTGGGGTCTGATGGCGGTTGAAAGGTGATCGATACGCCCGTGCGGATGGTCCTCAGGGAGTCCGTCACCGAAAGGCAGAGGGAGAATTGATGGTGGTGTGGGGTCGGTGGGGGGAGGAGGGGGGGGGGGGCGTCTTAATCGACGCGTCCATGTCAACCCGCAGGACAATCCTGATCCTCAATTTGTGTCCTCATGAAGCCACATTTCCAGCACAATACAGATAGAGACCATTAACAAGTAATACATGCCCACAATTTTCATTATCGCTGAGATCACAGGTTTTCCCTGCCAATTTCCTAACCTTCTTTGATCAACTGAAAGACAAAATCTCAGAGAAGATGTGCTGATATAGGAGCAGCTTTGCCCAGGCCCTATCCTAACTCTATCCATTATAAACTAAAATACAAGACTGATCAGAGATCAGTGCTCCGGGTTTGAAATGCATGATGAGAGTTTTGAATACAAAATGATTCCTTAATGTTCAGAAGTTCCATGTTTCCCTAATGCCAGCTCTGTCATCTGCATTCCATCTCGCGGTTATGAATCACCTGTGTGTCCACCTGTTCTCACACAGAGGAGTCACGAGTGAGTGGTGAGTCGATTCGGACTGGTCTCTAACTTCACACACCAGCGCGAGCGCAGACAGGCTGACGCCTCCTTTCACACACTCGCGCAAATACACACAGACAGACGCCTTCGCAAAGCAGCGCACGGATAGACAGACATCTCCCTTCACAAAAAATAAAATGAAAAAAATCAACACTTTGGCAAACTGAGGTTGTTTGAGAGATTGCCCCCTTCTTTGCCGACATTTCTTGATGCATCACAGATTAATCACATAGCAGTCTCAGGGATCCACAAAAAAACCATCAGTTAGCCAGACAGTTTGATGTCAGATTAAAAAAAAAAAAAAATCCTGAGCAATCTTTTTGATATATGTAAGTGTGTCCAGGTTCGTCGGGATTGACGTGAGATTTACCGCACCCTGGTGTGAATTATTGATGATTTTTGATCAGTAAATCAGATGACAGCGTGTATGCTAGTGCTGGCCAGAACAACTAGCAGTGTCCTGACCATCCTTTTCATTACTAGCATTCAGCGCACGCTCTTACCCAGAGCGACTAACAAGGCTAACACATTATTTAAAAGTAAAAGCATAGTCCCAACAGACACAACAGTAGACTGGTAAGACCTGTCAGGCACCCTATTGAACATTAAACCGAGCTATACAACAAAAGCAAAATCACCCGAATCAGCATTAAACTACATTAAATGAACAACAGCAAAGACCCACGATTTATGAAACCGAATTAGGAGTTAGGGCCAGGCCCACCGTGTGTCTCGCTCGTGCCCGGGACAAGATGATCTCAAAGTGCCCCCCACCCCCCACCCCACCCCTCCCGCGTTCAGCTGTCCCTGAGTTCTATAAATACTTTTTAAAAACCTTGTAAATACATTTTAAAAAAGTAATAAAATGTAAAACAAAAAACAAACGTTTTATACTGTCAGTGAGCCAGCCAAGTAACACAATAAAATATATTTCCTTTTCATTAATTGTTTTTCACACATTAGCCTACTCTCATGGGTGTGTTCAGCGACAGTCACGGTTCTTAATTAATCTGCGCTGGCCTAGTCGAGGTAATTAGCAGAGACGGATGTGCGGCAGCAATTTCTGCGAAAACAGAAAAAGCATCAAATTAGCCTCGACTTCCTCATTAAAGCAGGCTAATCTCCTTTGTTGCCTGTGTTTATTCATTTGTATTTATATCCATCTGATTTACCCAGTTAAGCGCTTTCGTTTTGTCAGTGTCGAGGCACCCAGCGAAACAAATTAATGAAGCGGCTAAATCTTTGCTTATCATTTTTCTTCCCATTATGTTCACCTTAGAAAATGTGGCAAAGGAGTGAACGGATATTTGTTATTTGTTGGGATAAAGACTAACGGTTGAACAGTTAGCTGAATGTCTGGTTGACCAGTAAATTATTCTAATATACAAATGCAATACAAAAAATTATTGAGATTCTCAAAATTGCGTTATGGTCACAACATTTCTATGCCTGTTTTAAAATGCTTTCCCCCATTTTCAACCCCCTGATGTACAGTTTGTATTAATTTCTGTTTTTACACAAAACTTTCTCTTCTGTAATGCTAATAGAGCCTGAATATAGACATAAATTTAAGCAGGGGGAAAAAATTCCTGACTGTCCAACCATTTATTCCCAAGACTAGCATGAACTAGTGCTGAACTGCCAAAACACTGTCCTGATCACCCCTCTCTTTGTCCTCTCTCTTCCAGCCTCCCACCGGTCTGCCTTTGGAAGCTATTAACCTTCCAGAACATTCTCCAGACCAGGTTAATAAGGGCCCTGAGAGCAGGTCTGGGTCAGGGTCCAAGTGCCATTCCTCATGTCCACCCTGCTGCCTTTGCCCCTCCAGCTTCCGTAAAAGATGCTCAGAGGTGCATGTCCGCGAGGGGTCTCTGACCCGTATCTGTATCGCCCATAAAGACCATGCTCTGTGAAGGCAAAGGGGGGAAATTCAGTTTAGATTTATCTCAGGCGTTTTTAATGGATGGACTCTGGGACCAGTGGAACTGCTTTGTAGAAGAAAAAAAACCCAGGCTGGGAATCAGTCAACACTTGCCCTTCATTTTGACAATCAGCTAAAAGCAAGAATAGCTTTTTTCATCACGAACATGGTTTGGCAAGTGAACTTCACTGATTCTTAACCGTAACTTGCCAAAGTGACTTTGTGAAGACAAAGTGTAAGGATTACATTTACACGTTAGCCAAAGTTATGGACAAATGTTGATTAATCTACTGCACATGCACCAGTTTACACGTTTGAAAGGTGTGAAGTTAGAGAGAGAGACAGAAGAATTAAATGAGGAATGTGCTGACGCTTTGTCCAGTAGGTACACACCTGGAGGAGGTACACACCTGGATTCGCGTCTGATGCCACCTGCAACACACACCAGAACTCCCAACAGGCCAGAAGTATCAAGACTGAAGTGCACAGCTCAGCAATTCACACATTCCACTGGACCCTAGACGGGTGTGTTATTGCATGAAGGAGCTTTGTGTGTGTGTTTTATAACCGATGTCAAATCAGCTTCTCACCCCCTTGTTCTAACAGCGGGGAATCGCTCTGTAAAAGCGCAGTGAAAATGAGATTGTCAAATATCAAATAAAGACTGATTGATTTCTAATAATATTAACCCATTGGTCAATACTGTCACCGTATTAAGAGTGCTCTTGAAACACACACACCACGCAGACACGCGCGCGCACACACACTCTGACGCAGTACAGCACAGAAAAACCCGTCTGGCGGCTGAAAATCAGCACGCAGCAGTTTTTTGTCCGAGCACACGGGGTGTATTTGCTCCAGCCTCCATTTCCTGTCTGTGTCGCGGCGGCCTCCAGCTGTCCTGATTAATGGCCACCCCGCGAGAACACGGAGTGCGGTCTGTGACACTGGGTCATGTGACCTCGCTGGCGGCGGCTGGGCCTAATGTGACAGGAAGCACAAAGTCGTTAAACTGGAAATACGGCAAAGAGCGAGTATCAGGTGAGCTGGAGCAAGGAGAACACTTTCTATACACTGTAAAAAAAAAAAAAGGTTCATTTTTACAGTAAAATATTAGCAGCTGGGTTGCCATAACTTATTAATAATATCATATTAATAACAGTAACAATATGTAAAGCAAATGGCATCAGGTTGCATATCTAACAAATGTTAAATGTATTACTGTGGTTCACCATAAATAATACAATTACTTACATTCCAGTCGTTTATTATCTGGATCTTCACTATTTTTGACTTTCACTGTAAAATTCACAGACATTTTTACAGCGTATCAATACACTTAATGTAACTTAAGTCAGTTCAAAGTTGTAGAAAATTAGCTGAACTCTTAATTTCCTTGAGGGACAACTGCACACACACACCAAAAGTTTTTAAACAATTTTTCCCCCTTTCACATCCAGAATTTGCAAAGAGAGAGAATTGGAGCTTTGTGACGCAATGTAACATGAAAAATGAAACACAAAAATGGCCACGCTAACAGCAAAACATTTTTGTCTTTCTCCTTTTGCCACCATCAATTTTGTTTATTGTTAAATTGGCTTTAAGTCAAAGCTATTCAATTTGGAAGGGAAACAGAAAAGCAATGACAAAATGTTGAAAATGTTAATGCTCAAACTATTCCTCTATTGCAATCCAACATGGCCCTTTGAACATAGAAACGGGAAATACATCAAGCCTGGCAGAAGATTACATTTGATATTTCTCAGCATATGACCTCTGTCCTCATGAACGGTATCTTCCATTTATTTAATTGGTGCCAGGTCTGATCCGGCAGATAGCTAACATAATTAGGAATTTCCATAATTAATGGGATGCGTTATCATGCAAGAATGTCTTTAATTAACCCTTGAGTTATTGTACTCCTCTTCCTAAAGGACCAATAACGTATCTGTATTGTAAAGGTCTTCTTGAAATTCTTTTGCTGACTGAAACAGAAAGGAATAGTTGCATATCCCAAGGTGCATATGACTGCATTGGGAATCCTGGGCTAATTAAATAAAGCTGCATTTGTTCTTTTGCAGGCTTCAGAATTGCTACAGTTAACCTGGAATGGCTCTGCAGTGTTACGTTGCGCAGAAACCATTCGTTTTTTACCCAGTGTTCTATATTGCTATATCAACACATCAGCTTTAAAGCTGTGTAGAACGCAGGTGTCTATGGTTTAGAACGCGGATCAGCTGCTTATGACAAAAGCAGCACAATAATGGCAAATGGTGCATATTTGGCACGATAGAGCCATACCACCTACTGTAAATGAAATAAAGGACTTGGGGCTTGCAAACAGTTAGCCTTTTTTCTGCAATTAACGAACCCGGCCAAAATTTTAATCCTGGTGCAGCAACCGCAGTGTTTTGATGTGCATTAGTGTGTGTGTGTGAATGGGTACTTATGTAAATGTATGTCTGTCGTCCTTTATTTTACAGCATAATCACGCTTCCCCATTAGAGGAAAGGAGAAATGAATACAAGCCTTCCTGTTTGCATTTAGCTTTTGTCCCTGTTGATATTTGTACACTGAAGTGAAGGACCATTATGCTCATATGTTATTAGATTTGAAGTAGAACACGTGTTTCTCAATGCACGGTGCATCCTGTGTGGCTCACTTAAACGAATAGTATCTATCCTCAGCTGAACTCGCAGAGCATGGCTCACTCTAATTGGCTGGCTAAATGAAATTTCCATATTTAATGGATAACCAGTGACCAGTACGAAAAGGCAGCTCACCAGAGTGAGAACGTGGAATCACAGGCGTCTGATAGGTCAGCCATATGTCATCAGCACTCTATTCCTGGCAGAGGGTGTACAGACACCCTCCCACTGAGTCCTGATCTTACATGAATATCATCTTCATGAAAGTAAATTATAATAGCCAATGCCAACTTACCCGTTCACTCTTCCCACAGGCCATCCCCCTTTAACAGCTATTTTTGTTAGCTGCACACGGGCTTTTCAGACTGGTAATTCACAGACTTTATTCGCTGACCTGAATAAAGTTTGATAATGCTCGCGAATGTCAGCCAGTGCTGCTTGGTTGGATGCCAGTCAGGCTGGGTATGGGTAAAATGTACAGAGAGGGCTGATCCTTCACTCTAAACCCCTGTCAAAAGCCTGAGGTTATTTTCAGGACCACGGACAGCGACAGCCTCACCCACAAGCATCTACAGTGGCAGAAAACTGGCAGTTGGGCCTGAAGTGGCGCACAGCCTTCATCAGGGTTCATGCCAAAGTACAGCACAGTGTACATTTACAGCAAAACTCCTGAACACAGCACATGTTGAGTAATCTTACAGGCTAACACAGATTTGAGTGCACAGCTGAAGCCTTTCGAAAGGAATATGCACCTATCATGAAAAAAAAAACATTATTTATTCATGTTGGAAACTGCACATAGCTACTGTACCACAAGGAAGACTTCTCAGTCCAGGGTGTAGTCCGCTTAGAAACAAACTTAAAAACAGTTTTTAATACATTAGAATCACTTTCACAAACCATCTTCTTAGGACTTAATAAATTTGAGAATTGCATACAATACAAAAAAGAAGCAAGAGATCTCTCTCCCTGTCAGACAGGGCCTGAAATATACAGTTCCAAACGCTGAAACTGACGATGCATCTCTCTCCATTAACAGATTTCTATGGATTAGTTACAAGTTGGGCAAACATTCATTGATATTTACAACAGTTTTTACTGTTTGGTGTTTTATGACCAATATCTTCCTCTCTTTCCTCTGTACCTACGGCAAATACAGCCCTCCCTTTTCACCGCGGTCTTGTTTTTCATTTAAAAATCGCAATAATTCTTATGAAAAAGGATTCAAATATACATTAGATTATATGAAAGTATACACAAAACAGCTTATAAGATGCCAAAAAATAAAGCTAAAGAAAAAAAAAAAATTTAACTGATACAAAAAAAATAAGGGTAGTGATATTGTTTAGAGGTAGCTAGAAAAAGTGAGCACTCCAGGATATAGGTCATGTTGAAATTCTATTGGTTTATAATATTACTGCATGAGGTAATAAAGGGGTGTTTTGATTGGGGGGATATTTACTCTTAAGCTGCATTTCATACAAGAGCCAAGTGAGATCTGTGTCTTCAGTCAACAAGAGGACAAAGTAAAATCATTACTTCTTTTTACTAATATTTATTACTATTTTTATCTTTTGACAGTAATATAACTGAAACTGAAACATAACATGAAAAAGATTATTTCATGTAATGTGCGGAGTCAAGTCAAGCTGAATTCAGAAGGATTTCTCAAGGACCTAAGTGAGTCTGATATACTGCAAACCAGTGACTACAAGGCATATATAAAAAAAGTCATTTGATACATGTTTATCAAAGCTGCCAGTAATAGTAATATTGTAGTGCTCTAAATGCACAAACTATCACAGAGTATCAGGAAGCTGTCCTTGTGCACTGATATTTTCCGAAAAGCAGGTGCTAGCTAAAATAACAACTCTTAAAACCACTTCGGTAAATAAACTAGCCATTCCCAGTACATATGTAGCAATCAAACCAGGTGTGAAATAACAGTAACGGTATGTAACATATCGTTTAAAGAATGGATCCCAAGTCAATGTGCCAGAGAGCCACATGATCTGCTGGATTTTGTTGTCACTTTAAAATCAGAAACCAATTAAAGCCCAAGAAAGGAAATGAGCTGGGTCAAAATTATGTAATCAGCTGCTTTAATTAATCAGTTAAATAAAAACTTAATAAAACATAAACCAGCAGACCTCTCAGCTCTTCAGGACCAGTGTTGCGGGCCCCTGACCCATAGAACAAGGTGAGTAGGACCATACAGTTATTTTATAACCAGAGAATGTGAAGATTTTTTGTCAAAAAAGGTCGACACGACAGAGCGTTAACCCAATGGAAGGACAAGTGTTTCGGGGCCAGGGCCTTTGCTATGGATATTTCTCTTTGTCACAGATTTTCATCGAATAATCTACACGAATGACACCTTCAAAATGAAAACCAGAGCCAGTCCCGACAGTTTCATATACCAATATAAAGATGCACACCTTTATATCCATTTAGGTACATGTATAAAAAAAGTGCCTTTCTGAAAAAATATGCAGGGTTCAGGAGAAAGCGGCAACGGAGGCAGAATGAGGTCCCTCCACGGAAAGTTCCAGAAACAGCAGGGTCCACAGGGGTGGATAAGCTCTATAGGACAGGGTCAAGGTTCCAGAGTCAGAAGGGGATACTATGCTAAAGATGTGGCCTCCCTGATTGGTCAGTAAATGCTAGTCAGTGCCCTACTGCTTGGGGAGAGAATGCCACAGGGAAGAAGAAGTTCTGAGGTATTGGTGCTCCCGCCTCCTTCTGCAGCGTCTGATTGGTTGTGCCATGCCACACCCCTGCTAGCCTAAGGAGACAAAGGACAGAAAAAACAGTGAATTGAAGCTACAGCATACACATCTCACGCAGAGATCATCATCGTTTATTCTTCACAACAAAAGAGCAATTTAGATATTTCTACAGCTATAGAGTAATATGAGAACATGATCAGCCGACCTGGGTTAAACTCTGTAAAAAAAAAAAATTTACGTAATAAGTGACACCATATTGGTGGAACCCTAATCACGTGGTGCTTTCCTGTCTTGTATGTTTTCATTTTCCCACTTATTTGTTTATCAGTTTATTGTTTGCTGAATCCATAAAATACACAATTTAATCAATGAGATTACTTGGAGCCAATCCTTGTTTGCTCACAGACAACCCAACACATCTGTAGCCTTTGGATTTCTGTGATATCAACACTGTCACAGAGTTTTCTGAGGGCCATTTCATGGCTGACGTCCATGGTAAATTCTCAGAGCCAGTGAACCCTTTAACAATGACTTTCTAGTAGTCCAAACCTGGGCTTGTATTCATCAAGCATCTGAGGAGGAGCACAGGTCTGTGATCAGCTTTGCCCGTTTGCTCATAACGAATTAGGTTAGGACATGAAATTGGGAAGCCTGATCCCACGTCAGTGGTCCTAAATCTCAGCCCTGGTCAGCAGAGAAGGGGCTGATGGGAGAATGAGTATTATTAAACTGCAAACGGGGTGCAGCTCACTTGATCTGAACCGATAAAAGCCTCTTTCCGCAGAATGCCAAGTCACGATTTGGTCAGACAAGTGAAATTACAGGAGCTCCAGCCTATTGTAGGGTTTGTGATGCTCTACGCTCCCATCTTCATTTTATGGGTAAACCCCACATAAACCTCTCCATTTACAGCACCACATCAGAGAACTGAGAAAGGTGTTTAAAGGAAGGATCTATCTCTAACCATCACCTCCTACAGGGGAGAAAAACACATTTTATCAATATATTTCTCACTTAAAACACAATATTTTTGACATATAGATATCAAGATGTATTGCATATAACAGGCCATTTATTTGCGTGTTTTCCTTAAGTGCGGTTCCAGTATACAGCATCACGTAAAAATTTATGAATAATTAATTCAACATTACACTTCTAATTATGCATAGTGACAATACATGAATTGGCAGTACATAACATATTCTCATCGGGCGTTGTGTTTTAATATATCTTAAACTCATTTCATTATTTCAACATTTCAGTATCACATCATTTTTTAAATTTTAATATCACAAAATGATTCATGTATTCATGATCAAAGCAATCACCATCTATGGTGAAATATAGCTGATGTATCTACACTGTCATCTGTGCGCACTGCCTTCATTCACTCTTTAGCATACATAAGTTAAACATCACCAATTTAAAATCTGACATTGTTAATGTTACTAATAATATTTACATTTCTTTGAAATTAGCAAACTATTGAAAAAGCAGACCATGTCTGGATATAAAACATGGAATGAGAATATTTTTGGGGGGAAAATGGATGAAGGGAATGAGACGTTCTAAAATGAAAAAATAAAAGGGTTGTAAAGTATCCCTCCACTAAGACGGGAGAATGTTTTTGTGAGAAAGGTAAACTACACGAGGCATTATGGGTATCTGAGCCATGTGAGACAGCCAAGGCACATATACATCCAATTTTCTGATTTTATCGGAAGGAAGGATTCAGATTCTCTTTCTGTCACGTTCTCCTTCCTTCTGTCCTGCTCTTTTTTTATTGCTTATCTCTCCTTATATTTTCCTGTTTTTTTTGTCTGCTTGAATTCAGTCAAACACAAAAAAGACTTCAGAAAGAAGTAAACTCTGCCAGAGCACAGAAATTCGCTACAGATCAACAAACCGCAGCAACATAAAATGCGTAACATTTAGATGTGTTCATGATGCACACACGTGCAAAAACCGATTTCATACCCATTAGTGAGGAGCATCGCAAATGCCAACAGATCATAACATGGAAATGTTATAAGCCATGCCTTTTATCTCTATTTGAATATTTTTGTTTTGCTCAGTTTCTCTCTTCCCCATATCTCTTTATATTTCTCGGTACATAGACATTTCTCGCTATATGTATTTATGTATTTCTCTCTAATACATTTAATCTTTCCCCCGGCAGGTTCAGATTGCGCTCTGCCGTATATGAAAGAGTCTTATCGGACACCTGCGTGTCTGTTAGAGACCACAGGCAGCCTCCGTTTCATATTTCATCACCGCAGACGAGGGTACAGCCGATCCTCCGAAGCTCCCCAAAGCCGTTAATCGAAAACGCGGATACGCGACTAAAGGCCCCCTTTCTCAAAGTCAGCCTCGTTCACGGTCTGCAATAATGAAAACGCCCGTAAAATGAAAATCTGCCGGGGTGTTTTCATTTACATCTCTCTCTCGCTCTCTTTCTCTCTCTCGCTCTCGCCTAGTGTGAGTTCGTACGAGCTGATATTTCTATCCTTTGATGTTAGGGAAGGCAGGCGTTGCCAGGTCTGTGCTTTATCCCTCCTGTCACGCGCTTGCTCCGGCTAGAAGTAGCTCAATCACGCAGGCGCCCCCGCTGAATGGGTTTCAGGAGGCGCTGTGAGCCCAGGAGATCAGCCCAGCTATTAATCCCGGTGATGAGGGGGATATTGGCAGGGTGTTGAATAGGCTGCTCATTTTTCCAACAGCTCCGAAAATTACATTTTAGCCTCTCAATTATCTGTAGTATAACTTTTTTTTTTTTTTACAATTAAGACAAACACAAAGACATAAAATCAGATAAAGGTATAACAAGAGAAAACAAGCAACTGAGCAATAACAACAGCAGTTGCATGGTAAAACAACTTCACTGATGCTCATATACAACACTAATGCAAATGTCAGCTCTTCTTTTTTTGTTTAACTGGAATTAAGAAACAATATAAACTATATTCACATGGATGAATATCAATAATGATCATAGTCAAACTCACATTTGAGTTGTGTGGACCACACAGAATAGCGCCCCCTGCAGGCTGTCACTGTATCCTGCCATCCGGCTGAAAGCATGCTGTGGGGTACGCACCTGGAAGGGAAGACAGCGGGAGAGGGTGGCCACACCCATCAGACCAGCCAGCCAATGGGAGAACAGGCCTCAAAGCTTTCATTCCCCCAACACGGATAATAACAGTTGTGAGATCACTTCATTGGTATGAAA
Source organism: Anguilla anguilla (assembly GCF_013347855.1). NCBI lineage: Eukaryota > Metazoa > Chordata > Actinopteri > Anguilliformes > Anguillidae > Anguilla > Anguilla anguilla. The sequence goes on from NC_049214.1 coordinate 30,402,700, forward strand.
TGGAGATTGCTACTTTCTGGAGACCTACAAGGGTGACCCGACTTATAGCCAGAATTAATCCAGAATTAATTTATCACTGTTGATGTTGTTCAGGTTGAGGTTGTTGGTTGCCTCCTAAATTAAGAAAGGGTGTAACAAATAAACAGAGATTTAAAAGACGGATAAGCTGTGGCAAAGGTTAGAGGGAGACTGCTTACCTGTGAACATGCTGGATAAGAGGTTGCTTTTGCTGTCTGTGGAGTCCAACTGAAAGTCCTCATCCTTCATCTGGAACCCTGCAAGCGAGATGACAGCACAGGAAATGGCTCATCATATGGGAAGCAGAGGAAATGGCAGATCACTAGGACAGCACAGGAAATGGATGATCACACAGACAATGGCCGATCACAGGGATAAACACGAAATGGCTGATCACATGACAACACAGAAAATAAAAAAGTGTGTGATTTAATGATGTTTTAGTGGTATGTGTGCGCACATAACATATATTTCTTCCAGGGAGGTATGCATTTCTTCCATGGTGTGTGAGTCTGTGCATGCACGTAAGAGCGGTGTGGGCAGGCCTACCGGAATTGGGTGTGGCAGGGGAGTTGGTCTGGCTGTTCTGTACTGCTGCAGCCACTGCATGAGCAGCAGTCACTGCTGTTTTGGCGGCGTAGAGGTTGGCTTCCTCCTGGAACTTTCCGATGTTCTTCTTGTACCGGATCCTCTTGTTACCAAACCAGTTAGACACCTGGCACAGGGTTTGGGGGGGGGGGGGGGGGGGGGGGGCAAAGGGAGGAGCAAAGAAAGAAGTGAAGGAATCAGACATGAAAGGAGATGATGTTGCATGTAGTGTCACTGTTTCGATATTCACATCTTTTGCAGGGGGCTGCTCCATCTTTGGCAGTGACATCCCCAAAGAACCGTGACTAATAAAACAGTATTTGTGATTGGCCAACATGCTGCTTCAGCCATTTGACAAGAGAAGGGCGGTATGACTGCTTAGCTTCAGCAGTTTTACATGAGAATGGTACAGGGCAGTATGGCTGCTTAGCTTCAGCAGTTTTACATGAGAATGGTACAGGGCAATATGGCTGCTTAGCTTCAGCAGTTTTACATGAGAAGGGTACAGGGTGGTATGGCTGCTTAGCTTCAGCAGTTTTACATGAGAAGGGTACAGGGCAGTATGGCTGCTTAGCTTCAGCAGTTTTACATGAGAATGGTACAGGGCAATATGTCTGCTTAGCTTCAGCAGTTTTACATGAGAATGGTACAGGGCAGTATGGCTGCTTAGCTTCAGCAGTTTTACATGAGAATGGTACAGGGCAGTATGGCTGCTTAGCTTCAGCAGTTTTACATGAGAATGGTACAGGGCAATATGTCTGCTTAGCTTCAGCAGTTTTACATGAGAATGGTACAGGGCAGTATGGCTGCTTAGCTTCAGCAGTTTTACATGAGAATGGTACAGGGTGAAATGGTCGTTGGCAATCCTCAGAACGTGTGTTTTCAAAATACAGAAAACACACACACACCGCCATTACCAACCAGATTTTCAGTTTATAATATAATTCCTTTCAATGTATTTATGATATCCTGATATTGTTCATTATGGGTTATACCAGTAATCATAGTACAGTATAAATATAACAATTGAAACTGAATGTACACAGAATATATCTTTATGTATCCTGTAAATATAATCGTATATCCTGTAGAAAAATAAATAAATACAGAGCCATTCTATCCAGATGATTAGACAAGTCAAGAGACATTTTCTGTTACTATAAAAAAAACCATATACTGAGTATATACACTTCCTTTTTAATTTTGACATGCTGTAGATATCAGTATGGATGCCTTACGCCTTCACATTCTAGGAAATATTCAGATACACGCAAGAAAACACCTCGCAGCACAGCAGCGTGTTAGCCGTCTAAATATACATCAAACGAACCGAAAAGAGCATTTTCTTCCGTTGTGGTTTTTCCCTGTCAGACACGGGCGCGGATGTGAAGGCTACGTGTCGCAGCGCCCCCTGCGTCCTCCGCACGCGGCTGTCAGTCAGCGCGGGACCTCGCAGGTACAGCCCGTCACACCAGCGCTCCTGCGGAACGGGGCGTGGGACAGAGCCCGAATCCCTGACAGGAGCGCTTAAAGTTACTGACAGGATGCACGGGGACGGCGGCAGGGGCGTTCGGCTCTCAGCTGTGATCCTACCGTTTGGATCACGTGACCTCTGAGAATACATGAATAACGTGCGGTTTCTTTGGCATCGAAATAGAGGATGTCTTTTCTCAAACACGCTGTGAGATGGTAATCTTAAACCTCCGGGTAGATAATAATAGAATCGGCGGATTTCAGTAAATTAGGTCGGAATAAAAATAAATGCAAGTGTCGATGCCCAGCTATTGGTGAGACAAGCTGGCAGCTCCAGACTGCTGAAGCTAATTGTGGAGGTTTTACTGACAGATTTGTAACAGAAGCTGGACATATGATGGTAATATGTAACCACCGCACACGCGTGCATGCCAATGCGACATATGTGTGATATGAGTACAGCTGGGAATGGGGGACTCAACACAAACACTGCTGTTTACGTAAAAGGGTGAAACATATATGCACCTCTTAAGTCACTCAGACTGTCCATGCCAGTATAGGCAGTATAGCAGGGGTCTGCAGTCTTATCCGAAAAGGGTCGGTGTGGGTGCACGTTTTTGTTTTAGCCCAGCACTACGACACCTGATTCAACTAATTAACTAATCATGGTCTTCAATCAAAACCTTAATAAGTAGAATCAGGTGTCTTATTGCTGGGCTAATACAAAAACCTGCACCAACACAAGCCATTTTCAGATAAGAGTGAAGACCCCTGCAGTATAATGATAAGATTGTATTAAAGGTAGTGCAGTGGTCAGTTGCCAAGAGCTGCCGCGAAAACACAGATTTTCCTTAAATTGCTAGTCCTGGGCTAGGCGCAGAAATTGACCTCTTTGGTTTGGAACTTGGCTCCTGAAACAAGACCTGAACCATGCTGATCACAATTCTGAACCAGACTGTAATGCAATCAGAATTGTTTCTAGTCTTTGAACAACCACTGAGAAAAGGGGCAGAGGACCTCATTGGACCAGTCACATGGTGCAACATGAATATTCCTCTCCACTGTAATTACAGCACTTCACCACTGTATGGTGTTGCAAGCTCAGCTCAGCTCAGCCCACAGACTGGTAGGTTCACAGCAGTACTATAAATGCACTCACTGCAACACATCCCAGGTTCACTTCAACCAGCCTCTTCCTCAAACACATACACACTATAGCCAAACAATCAAGCAACACTAGACTGCTGGTAAGAAAATCATAACCAGAAATACACTAGTTACCATAAGATCATGGGTTAAAATCCCTGAGGGACTCTGTGCCACATCCTCTAAAAGGCATACAGTAAAGTGTTTCATAACTTCCAATGTTAGAGAATACAGTGCTCATTAGCTGGTTTGTCTAACAAATCTGTGCCAAAAGTGGACTCACAACTGGGCTGTCTGGCCTTTGTGACCTCATAAATAGGCTGCATAACGGCAAGGTCTTCTTGATTCACAAGAACTCATTCAGCAAGTCACAGAAGCCAGACCATCCAGTCCCGTCTAGAGAATCTGTGGTGACAGCCAAACTCATGACGGGAGACTCCGGCCTCTGTGATGTCATAAAGGGTCATAATCAGTGTTGTGTTCATGACCGATAAAAACTAGACAGTGAGGACATTCTCTGTGACTCACTGCAAAGAGCACCATGCAGATGAGTTCAGCACCACAAAATCTGTTAATGGCAGCTATGGAGACCCGTAAACCAGGGGTTCCCAAACTTTCTGAGCCTGTAACAAACTTGACAAGTAAATATATTTTCCATGGCACACCCCTTATTATAATGCAGCATATGCACATACACATATGCAATTAAAATGTTAACATATACTATGTCAAAACAGGTATACATACACTGTAACCTCAGACTTTTTATAGGCTTCCTTGCTCTAACTATTGCGGTGCAATTTTAAATTACACGTCTCACGTACTATATACTATAACTATAGTGAACGTAAAATGAAATGCATTTATATACATAAACCCAATTTCACAATTTTCAAACCAATTCCACAGCCCAACGGGCATTCCGTCCCATTGATTGGGAACCACAGCCTACTTCAGGCTCCATTTTAAACGAAGCACCAGAGTTCATCTCAGTGGTGCCAGGTGCACTGCAATACCACACCTTTACCTCCAGTTACTGTTCTGCTAAATGCACAACAGCCTTGATAAAAGAAAGTTACATTCATTCAAACTGTGAACAAGCGGGGCTCGGAGACTGTCTCTCCCCTGCAATGAGAAACAATGGCAGGAATGCCCCCTGCGAAGGAATTATCAACTTCACAGCATTTTAACGAGGTAAAATCTGAATTGACAGGTGAGAGTTCACACCAACACAGTGCAAACAAACAAATACGGGTGCCAGTAGCTACATCAGCACACTGGAGTTCTACAGTTACAGACAAATAATTAGCAGCAACCCACAAATTGTGGGTGCACAGCTCAAGCCAATTAGCAGGCGATATAATAGGCCTAAAAAAAGGGCTACAAACAACAACGGGGCTGAACAATCTGCCTCAGCTGTGCTGCCCGGAGCTGAGGCTGTCCCTGTCCCTCAAAGGCTTTTGGAGAAGCTTGTCTGAACCTCTGACCTCTGACATTAAAGCATCCGAGCAGCCATCTCTGCTCTCCTCCCCCTCCTAGCATCGCACGCCTGCATTATTCAATATGAGGGATGCTCAAGACATGCTCAAGTATGTAATTCATTGTTTTTGTATACCCAATAAACAAACACACCAAAAACAGTGCTCTTTGTTTGTGAGCAAAACAAAGTAATAGATATTTAACTGATAGTTTATTCTCAAGAATGGACAGAAAGGACAGCACATATTCATGTGACAGAACAACAAAAATAATGTTCATGAAGTATTTGATTTAATGAAGGAAAACGTGGAACAAATGTTTTGAACAAAAATGATTTTTTACATACAAATTCACAAGAGATATTCACTTGTAAGCCAGTTCTTGAAAGAAACATGGATTGTTATTTTTGGATGTAGTTCAGAATATCATAAACCCTAATATATTAATAGGTATTAATAGGCTGATCTATTTCAACATTTTCAGCCAGTTTTATTCCATTCTATAAATGTTCAAAATATTTCTGAGGCTGAGGTCTCAAAAAGGTCCCTTGATTTCTGCTGGAAAAACAGGCTGCTCATCCACCTTCCATGAACAATATGATCTTCTACTGACGGCAAAGCTGGCAGCTGTGCATGCATGTGCATGCATGTGTACGCAATCACGCTCCACTCAGAGCCAAGTCACACAGCCTTGTTCTCATCCTTCTTGAACAGTCAGCAGCATTTGACAAAAGTCAACCACCGGATTCTTCCCACATCTCATGTGGTGATATCTTAGGCTTCACCCTCACATGGTTTCATTCATATCTTGCTGACCAATCCTACCAGGTGGGCTGGAGGGGATCTGTTCTCACCCCACCGCACTTCTTCACTGGTGTCCCACAGGGCTCAGTGCTCGGTCCTCTCCTCTTCTCACTTTTCACTAAATCATTTACCTCAAGGCACGTCATACTGCTATGATGACGACGCTCTTTTCCTCATTTTCTCCCTCGAACATCAGGGTTCAGAACAAGTTCAGGCCTCTGCATGCCTGGCTGACACTGTAGCTTGAGTGCCCCGCATTTAATTTCAAACCACTCACTCTGGCATACCAACCTGTGAATAATATTGCATCTTCTTATCTTCAGAGAGTGATTACACCATACTGTCCATCTGAGCCTCTCCATTCAGCATCCTTCAGCAACCAGTTGGCTGTCCCATGTCTTTGAGCACCTGGCAGCTGCTCCTCCCAACCCAGCTCCTCTCTGTACTGTTTTGCTGATGGTGGAATGTCCTTCCCCAAACAGCCACAAAGGCCAAATCTTAGCTTGTTTCCGCCTAAAAACCCACCCTTTCATACCACAAAGTTTTTAATAAATGAAAATCTAACCCTTCTCTGCCTTTATCTTGTAGGTCTTGAGCCATGGTATCACCTTGATGGTGGCAATTATTTGATAGTAATTATTTAATTGTATGTGTGAGTGCGTGTGTGCGTGCATGTGTCTGAGTATGTGTGTTTGTATGTGTACGTGTGTGTGTGTGCGTTTGTGTGTGAGTGCGTGTGTGTGTGTGAGGTTGCAAGTATGTGTGTGCTTGCGTGCATGTGTGTGTGCACATGCATGTGTGTGGGTGTGTGAGAGAGAAATTGTGACATACCTGTGACACAGTGAAGGTGGTTCTCGCCCCCTAAGGGCAAAAAAGAACATCTTTTACAGAGACTGAGTCACCATGACCACGCCCAGAAAAAATTATCTTCCGACATCTGCCACCTTCCACAATACAGTAGCTAAGATGTAACGGAACACCCCACCCCCCAAAAAATCCATGGTGCTTTGTTAGGATAGCGGTCCACGGTGGGACAGCTGTTTTGGCAACCATGGAGACATATGGATGATGGGAATGAGGGGAGGGGGGACGACTGGTGTGTGTGGTGGGAGCCAAACAGCTGCATGGATTAGGACCAAACACCAGACTACCTAAAAGTGCTACAGTCCTACTTAGCCTTGTCTCTCACCCTCACTTAACCAGGAACACAACCTCCAAATTCAACAAAATACTCCTTCCCATCTCAAGCAGGAACCACCCCACCGATGCCCCATAAGGCATGTGGCACCACCTATGGGCTGGCAGCAGTGAGGAAAGAGAAATGGAGGGGTAGAGGCATGCAGAAGGATAACAGGGTTACAGGGGCAGAGGGATGGGTCAGAAGGGATGTGGGGGTTATGGGGACAGAAGGAGGGGGTAGAGGGGGTAATAAGGGATGTGGGGGTTATAGGTGCAGAGGGGGGGGTAGAGGGGGTAATAAGGGATGCGGGGGTTATAGGGGCAGAGGGGGTAATAAGGGATGTGGGGGTTATAGGGGCAGAGGGGGTCATAAATGGAGGGCAGTTGTAAAACACTCACCTGGGACATGGTGATGCTGCACTTCTTGGCCAGCTCCTCTTTGGCTTCCTCACTGGGGTAGGGGTTAGACAGGTGGGAGTAGAAATACTCATTCAAAACTTCTGTTGCCTGCTTGCTGAAGTTTCGCCTTTTTCGCCTGGAAAACAAACAACACAAAAAAGACTGGATTGACCAAATAACTTTTATTTTTTTACAAACAGATTTTCCTCAAAACTGAAATGTTGTTTCATTTGTGCAGGCAGGTGCACAGGTGCAGGTGCTAAATGAAGCAGACCAGGTGCTTGTAAGCAGTGAAACGGGTTGCACAGGCATGGGCAGGGTTACACACCAGCAGTGGCAGACACTTATGGTCCTTCAGGGTTGCAGATATTCAGAAACAGTCCTTTAGCATGATGGACTAAATAGGCCTCTAAATGTACTTTTTTAAAATAAGAACTTTATCACCTTGCCATTAAAGAAATCTTCAGAGTCAGTTTGATTTAAATTCACCCAATTGAAGAAATTATATTTTACCGCCCCTACAGGCAAACACGGCAGTAAATGTTTGCACACACACACACAGACACACAGACAGACACTCACACACACACACACACAGACAGACACACACACAGACAGACACACATGCATGCATACACACACACACACACACACACACACACACACAGACAGACACACATGCATGCACACACACACACACACACACACACACACAGAAAGACACACACACACACACACACACACACACCTGGCGTCGAGGAAGCGTGAGCGCAGGATCATGACGGCCTCGCAGGTGCTCTGCTTGAGCTGCATCTGGATGGAGCTGAACTTGCGGTGGATGATGCCCACCATGCGCTCGATCTCCTTGGGCGAGATGGGCCGGGTTCGAGACTGCTCCCTCAGCAGGTTCATCACGTGCGTGGTGAACTCGTTACAGGCCTAGAGAGAGCAGGGAAACATGGGACAGGCACATCAGAGCCTGGAGGACTCTGAAGCACCAACGAGGAGCAGAAACCATCCTCTTCATCCCAGAGTTAATGGACCATTCACTATGACGATGATGATGATGATGATGTTAGCTATAATGCCAGTGATGATGATGATGATCTTTTTGTTGTCGTTTTTGTTCTACTTCTTCATGTTACTATAAATAAATAGTTCCCAGTCCGACAGGCTCAGTTTTGAAGGTTTAAATAGCACCCTGTCAGACAGGAGATGGGAATGACATGCTCTATCCTTGCTTAGTCAGGTACTGTAATGCTTTGATATGTGTAGTGCAGTGCAGCAGTTTAGGAGCTGGTTGCACAAGTTTTATACAGCTCTTGAGAAATCTTGATCTGAATTGTTTCATTTAACAAACAACCAGCTGCACAACTGGATGGTATGTCTAAAATAAGAAATAAAAGGAAGCCACGTGAGTTCCCTTGAAAAATGGCATCTCTTAAACGAATAATGTACCCTAAAGAAACGCAGTTAGTGGAGTTACTGACTACAGAAGCTCTCGGGTCCAACACATATTGCCATGATCATAACTGAGAGGTGAGGCAGGGCTCCTTGAAACAGGGGGAGCTTCTGTTCTCTGCAGCTCTATCAGATGATCAGCAGTTCTGCAGACCAGGTGTGACCTGGATGAATTCACTGGCGTGGAGATAAATTCGGAGAGTGCGCTGACTGCATTCTTTTCCTCCCTCTCCATCTTTTCCGCTCACCCCTGTTTCTCTCCGGCTTTTTGTCTTCCTGCCGCGGAAACGCAAAGCCCGGTATTGGCTCGACAGACGGACATTTCAGCGACTCGATAAGCGGTCCGCCTCGAACACAAATGGCAGCTCGGGGCTTTTGGCTGCCGCCCAACGCCGGGTGACAGCTTTCCGTTAAATCGGTAGTTCGCTAATGATTAATTAGCACATCAGTTACGAGGAGTACATTTTGCTCATTACTCTGAAGCGAAATTCGTTGAGTATTCACATTTAGATGATTAGAATCAGGTCAACCCCGCCTTCGCCCGAAGACAGACGTCAGGAGTCAATGCAAAGCCGAGGCAAACTGTTAGCGTATCCCCTCCTGCGTTCATTTCTGTTATTTAGCACTTCAGCTCTCCTTTTATAAATCTTCACAACAATGAATCGTTCTGACCACTCTCTCCTCTTAACGTTCGGTCCAGTAAGTGGTCTTCGACAGCAATGCACGCCAAAACAAAAAAAAAGTTCAGTTTGCTCAAAATGGTTTGAGGAAGTCAACTGTTTCTTTTTAACTGGGTTATGACAACTTATTTTTAAATGGACTGCTCAGTCGATTTAATAGTATTGCATTTCTGTTATATGGCACAGTAGGCCAACTGATCCCTTTGAACAGAATGATCGTAAAGAAAATGGAAGGTATTGGGCGATAAACAGTTTCAATCTCACGCAACCTGCCACCATGATCTGCCTGTTCATATGTGACCAAGTCAAATCTAAACGTAGTTATATAGGGCATTTTACATATGCAATCATGACTTTATACCCAAAAACAAACACAAGTGTGACAGTGGCAGTGGAAAAAGCTTGTTGGGAGGACAGACCCTGTCCTCCTCTGGTTCAGTGTTTTTTTTTTGCATACTATTATATCATAAGAGGCTTATTTTATGCCCTAGTTTAGGGGAACTTAGGGCTCTATAAATGGGATTTTTACATTTCAGCAGCTGGAGCCTGAATCTACTGACGGGGGCAGAGAGAGAGAGAGAGGGGGGGGACTAAATCTTAAAGCAAATGAAGGATTAAAGAGGCCCCAAGTGGGTAAAGAAGCCATATATCTGCGGTCCGTTTGTAAATCTTACTTAATGACATCTTGCGGTGCTTTTCTGGTTATCAATCGGGGAGAGTGCTTTGCAGAGAACCTTTGATAATGCTATGAATTTAAGATAGACTTTCACCACTGTTATTTACAGTTGCAATAATGCGGACTTATATCGCCTTATTCAATAAGCGCAATGCAAGGGGAGTCATATCCACACAGCAAACTCCTCCATGGAGCTAACTGACACTCAGCTGAACAATTATCTACATGAAGGCTATTCCTAAAAACAATGTACTACTGTGACACTTAGAATGTTAATAAGTGTAGGCCTAATTCAACATTTATTTAGTAATTTCCTTCTCACTCTTGCTGTGCCGCACAGAACTCTGGGAAAGTGGGCAGTGCTAACTCTGGAATAATGGCCTGTGGTAAAATATTGTAAATATTACAGGGTATTATGGATCAAATTTACTTATTAATTTGAAGACAGATAACGTTGTTCGTTTTTTGTACGTTAAATAAAGGGTGACAAATTTAAAAGTAAAAGCAGGGAAGCACTATATTGTCTTGTAGAAAGAACAAAAAACATGGTCTTGGTTAGATTTTTTCTTCCACTGTATAATGTGTATATGTGATTATTACACTATGAAAAGTACTCTATAAATAAAATGTGTTATTATTTAGTCTATAACCTCTTCTGCCTTTCTCAGTATAATAAGACAGGTTTGTAGGGTTTGTTTTAGGACACCTATTACCTTACCTGCAATGTCCCCACTTGGCTGTTTGTAATTCCCCAGGTTAGTGCTGTAGGTGTGAGAAAGGGACACGCCCGGCCCTCACCTGCTCGTACTTCTCCAGCTCGGTGTGGTAGATCTGGCGGATCTGGGCGAGCTTGGCGCGGTAGTCCGAGTGCTCGATGGAGTTCTCCGCGGCGACCCCGGCGGCGGCGGCTGCAGTGGCGGCCGCAGAGGCCCCGCCCCCTTTCTCAGGGCCAGACACGCCCTCCGCCAGCAGCATGTTGTCCAGCCGCATCAGCTGGGGGTCCGGCAGGTCCTCCTCCTGGGCGCCACGGATACTGAGGCCTGGAGGGGGCGACAGAGAGCCACGCTCACGGTCAGAGATCCCAGACCAGCCGCAGGCCAGAGCCGATCAGAACCGCAGAACAGACCCGAGAGACAGAGGGCCTGCATCTACCACCCCAGCTACAGCCAATGGCAGCAGGCAACCGTCATTTCCTTAACATCAGCGACACAAAGCATGCTGGGAGATTGAACACAGGGATGCCACGCCGGTTCATCTCAATGTTCTTTATCATTCAATCTCTCGTTTGCCTGCTGCAAACAACTTCGTTGTTACACTTGTGTTGGTATCGGTAGCATGGCTAGCATAATCAGAAGGGATGTTGGTGCATTCACGCCGTTTTTATAATGAACCCCAGAGCTTTTGAGCTGTTAATGTTCCATTCAGAGGGCACAGTTACTGCGGACACATTTCTGCTGTCTTTCTCTATCCCCCTCTCTTCCCATGCATTGTATTTCCTTTCTCTCTCCTTGCCCTCTTCCCTCTCCCTCACTTTGCACTCTTCCTTTCTTTCCTTCCCCCTCTCTCCCTCTCCGTCCTTATCCACACCATTCTCTCACTCTGAAGAATACTGTAGGATAATGAATCCCTCTCCATATTGCACATGATGTTAATCAACCCTCTTAATCATGCCGCACATTTCATTAAGGCTGGTGTGCAGAAACCTGAGAACAGAGGCAGCATTTCCACTGTGTGGGGAGAGAGGGGCTCTTGCTGCAGTGCTGTGGACCAATAATCTCTCTCCTTTTCCTACAGGCCGAGTGTCTCAACGGATCCTAATTCTCCTACCCTCAGTGCAGGCACACAGGGCCAGAGTCCATTGGTGCACCATGCCCACACTATGCCCACAGCACACCCGCACCATGTCCACACTATGCCCACAGCACACCCACACCATGCCCACACTATGCCCACAGCACACCAGAACCATGCCCACACCATTCCCACAGCACACCCACACCATTCCCACACCATTCCCACAGCACACCCACACCATGCCCACAGCACACCCACACCATGCCCACATCATTCCCGCAGCACATCCACACCATGCCCACACTATACCCACACCATTCCCACAGCACACCCACACTATACCCACAGCACACCCACACTATACCCACAGCACACCCACACTATACCCACAGCACACCTACACTATGCCCACAGCATTGAATATGAGACACACCTACACACATGCATGCGCACACACACCTGTGTGACTTAACCAGACCTTTTAATACAATGGACATAAATCAGAGTTTCTTTTCAACAGAGATCGTGGGCAATAAAAAGCTACTTGACTCCAGCTATATAATATCGGGGGCTTCCTGTTAGCAATAATGCGGGCATTCACAGCTCTGAAAAAGCTGAGGGAGACATTTCAGAGTGACATATAATCCCGTTAGAAGCCCCGACCGGTCGACTTTACTGGCCATTTTTATCAAACACGTCCGTTTCTATTAAGAGAATCAGCAGAACAATGATGGGAACGAACTCTCCCAAAGCTCCATCTCTACCACAGATGTGCTGAGAGACGCAAACATCCACCATTCAGGCATGGGTCAAACACATCCGTTAAATGCTCCAAACTCTTCAGAAGCCATTGGATTTTGAAAACTGTCCAGCAGATCCATGAAAACTTTTAATTGAAACATGTTCCATGTTTTAGTTGCAAAACATAGTTATAGTTACAAAAACCAGCATGTGCAGTGGTTACCTAGGATGTGTGAGAGCCACTGGGTCTACAGTCAACAATATTAAAAGTACAACATTGACATTTATTTCATATTCGATACTTTTAAATTCCTATAATGTATTTCAATAAATTAGTAAAAACCTGACCTGAATGCTCATCTTACAGTACAGGCAACATTTTAGCAGGCCAACTGCAACTCGAGAGAATCTGACATTTTCACGGCTTTAGAAGGAATTCAACATGATTCATTTCTAACTCTCATCAGAGTAGAAAGAGCTACTGAACTGTCATGCTTCCGACAAGAGTTCTTAAGTTTTTTCTCATCTGAATTTCATTGAGTTTATCAGTACATTCACAAAGGACTGCAAAATATTGGCCTTTTAAAAGTAGCTAATCACATTTTAGATTAAAAGGCAAATAAAAATTTCACAACTTTAAAGGCGTTCACAAGAAGAAAAAAAGGATTTTGTCTGATTATATTCGCGCTTAATATGACAGCGCTATGTAGCCAGTTCAAAGCACTGAGCCGCAGTGAAATACTGTTTTCCTTGCGCCTCTTAACCAACAGGAAATCTGTCTGACGTGCGAAATCCTGCATTTAAGAGCTGGGAAAAGCTAATACAAAACTCCGACTAGGGCACATGTCAAGCGGATTAATATAATAGGCTAATAAAAAAACGTATGAAAAATCCCACCGGCATTTCTGAGCCGCGGTGGCTCGTAGAGAATGAACTGTTTACACGGCAGACCAAAGGACCAGTCTGCAGAGGTGCGGAGATAGCGCGAGCCGCAGACAGCTCCTGGACAGCGGAGGAGGGAAACGGTTGCCGTTTATCACACAGGCCCGTCATCACAGCCAGAGCGACTACGTTATATACCCTATCTTCCACACAGGAAGATTAAACGCGCAGTAGCGACTTGCCTCCGTTGGTTTTCTGGTGTGTGTAGAGTGTATGCGTATGCGTTTTTGTGTACGTTGAACATGTGCAAGCAGAGAAAGAGATATTTTGTATGTGTGGTTTGTACCATGGCAATTTGAACTCTACGGACTGCTGAAGACCCTTTCATTTGTTAATAAATCAGATTTGACAGCACAAAGGCAAACAGAAGATTCATTCATTGTGTTTTGCTTCCTCATTTAGAAACAAAACAGAAAAATTAATGAAACAGCACCCAACACATTATATAATTTAACAGCCCCCTTCCAGTTTAATTAAAGCCCCCAGGCTATACACATACACAATTGCAACCAGTGGTTAGGTTATTTATATGGCCTAATTCATATTTCAAGTTGAATATGTGTGTCCAAAATGAACCGGACAGAACTGATTTAGAAAGGATGAGGTAGCACACACCTACATTCTGAAGACATTTTACTCACTGAAAATGAAATTCAGCACAGCTCTGTAGTTCCTGGTCAAATTTGTAGTAGTACGGATCAGAAGACAAAAAATGAAAGTTGTTTAAAGAAAAAAGAGTGGTGCTGTCCTGCATACAGTACATCCATACAGAATGGCAGAGTGAGTTTGTTTCTGTACATAGAGTGACATACAGTCAAGGTCTCCCACAAGTTACAGAAGCCCCCTGGATTCAAGAATAATTTCCTGCATTCCTGCTAACAATGTAAAATATCCTAGAAATATGTTTTCCATCACGTTAGAATAACCAGCTTAAGGCAAATGCTTTTCAGTGAATGTGTGAGGTACGATGATGTGTCAATCATGTTGCTTCATATTACATGCTTCTTAGCACTCTTTCTTTATTGCATCCTTATTGCAAGGGTTATGGCTTTTATTGAGCTTATAAAGGTTCTACGAAGAGCCATTTCCTGTAAAGTGTGGCCATTCACTTAATGCTGTCACAGCAACTGCAAACGGCACAGAATGGGGGGGGGGGGGGGGGGGGGGGGGGGGGCATCCTGGGTGGGTGTGACCTGCTCCTTCAGGGACCTGCTCATAACAAACTACTCATTTACTCACTCATACATAACCAGCCTTTTGTTACTTTTATTAGTGTACTGTTGCTCCATAAGTTATTATTAGCAGTAGCATTATTGCACTATTACCGTTCACTGTGTATGTGACATTTGCTTTCAGCAGTGTTCCATAACAGTGTATTTTCTTAATTACTCTTTTCAGAATGTGTTTATGCACATTTGTTTTTTCTGTACTGATTATTTGGAAAAAAAAGCTCATACTGACACAGGCTGTTATATTAATGTGCACATTAATTACATTTCATATTTCTGGGGAGTACATAATTATTTCTCCCCCAAGTTATATCAGACATCTGTTCTGCAGGATGTCCATGTGTAATTGGTTATGTATTTCAAAACAAACCACAAAGGCCGCATCTCAAAATGATCTAAGTTAAACCATGTTTAACCAGGATAAATGTATCTTTCATATATATATAACCCTAAAGTTATTTAATGCAGGTGTTCCCGCTGGCTTCTGATGTTTCTTTTTGGGGATATTACTTTTGGGGAAAACAATTTGAGAAATCCCATCATCACAACTCAAAGAAAGTTTATGTGAAAATGAAAACGAAACCAAATGTTCTTACCAATCCCAAAGACTGGTTCTGCAGTTCGGAAAACACGCAACATGCTATGTATTTGCCATTTTTATAGCAACCAGGCAGAAACTGGTAGCGAACAGATCTGGGGAGGGGGGGGGGGGTATTTCCTCATTTGCAGTAATTGACAGCGGCAGGTTTAATTGTGAAGAAAATATGAAGTTGTCGGGGGTGTAAAAGCTGGCAGTTGAGCGCAGAGAACGTGCCACTTTGTGTGGGGGGTGCTCAGCTGCGGAGCGCAGCCTGCTGGTGAGCGCTGAGGGACGCTAACAGCACACATAGCGGGTTCAGACGGAGACCGCCACGGTTCAGCTCCCGAAACAGGAGTTCAGGCGCCCTGTTAATAGGTTACTGTCTAGAGACTCTGCAGCCTTTTGTTTATGCACCTGAATATTTGTGTTATGCTTGGAGTAGACCTATTCAGCCATGTCATAACATCACAATTCATGTACACAAGTGTGCTTCCCCAAAATTAAGGAAATAAGCCAATTCAAGTTTTTTTTCCCTATTTGCAAGGTAGAAAATTACATAAATTTAAAAATAGCTACACAACATTTGCTCCTTTATTTTGGTCTGAGGTGCCCGGTTGATAATGGCGACAGTTGCTTAATGCTAGAGCCAAAGAGGATCCAGGCTTGTGTAAATGGCTGTGAACACGTGGTAAAGACTGCACATCCTCCCAAATGCAAAACCAGATTCTGAGTTTAACGGCAAACAGCATAATTTGAGACACCAGCGCCACAGTTGAGAAGTTGCCTCTGCTCCAGTATTCCAAAATAAATTATTGAAACCAGGATATTGCAGGCACTGAGCAGGAAGCAATATGCAGCAGATACGCAGATCGTGATTTGGTCCCCCCATGAGGTCTTCCTGGGGTTTTATGAAGTGTCTTCCACGACGAGTAAAAATCTGGCAAACAGCCACAGATGTGTTGCTGCATTCGAGTTTGCCACTGTCTGGTCTCCACGGACACATGCATGATGGAGCAGCAGATACGCCAGGAAGCAGTAAAAGGGCACAGGCCGGGATACGGGAGTTACAGCCGCTTGCTTTATATGTTCACTGGGGCCCGCACTGTGTAAACTTAGTGTCACAGATGGCACGCGCTGTTCCCTGCATTGCAAGCGATAGCCCGAAGACAGGTCAACAAACTGGGCTGCCTCTATAGTCAGTCAGGCAAATACAAAATACTGTCCTAACACATTGCGAAGTCCCAACAGCCATCTGTCAAAGCCCTGAACACCTTCTGTCCAGCTAGATGGACTGTGAGGACACCAGCAGTTCAGCCAGCGTATGGCCTTCACGAGGCTGTGCTGCTCCGTCTTCGGGAAAACAACATTTATAAATAACTAGTTATTCTCTTGCCCTATACGGCCTGCAAGAATAGGAAAGATGCACCAGAAAGGGCATATAAATCCAGGAAAAAGACTTTATATTGTATAAAAAATGCATGGGGAGGACCCCAGATCCCCCCCCATTTAGTTGGTCCACCCCACCTTGAAAATGCTTCTTATGACCTTGGCAGCTAAAACTACCATCAATCCAAAGATGCCCTAATAAGGGACACCTTAACTTCTCATCCGGAGGAGGTTAAAGCTGCAAGGATGGAACGACTAATTTCATGAAAGGACGCTAAGAACATTCAGGCAGCATCCAGTGTTTTCGGAGAACGACAAGCCAGATGCAGAAAAAAGAACAAACCCGCAGATAGGCAGAGGAAATACAGGGTGTGAGAGGAAATGTAGGAAGGAGAGAAACAAAGCAGTTGCAGATGGACAGAAGAGGGGAAGAAAGGAGAGGAACAAAGCAGTGTCAGACAGACAGAGGGGTGAAAAACACAGGCAGACAGGCTGAGAAAAGCGTGTGGATTATGAGAAAGAGGAGGAGTGTCCTCTTCCCAGAAACCTACCTCAGTGTCAAAGCACGAGTTAGCAGAAAACGACCATGATGAGGATCTGATGTCTGACATTAAGAAGGCTTTCCAGGGACGGGGACCAAAAACACATTGTGGGAAGATTTCTTCCCATTGGGGAGTTTTTTCTCCCCACTGGGAGCCTTTTTTTTACCTTATGTACCTGCTATTTGGGGGTTCAAGCCTGGTGTTCACTCCGTTTGCTCTGTCTTTTGTCTTGCTACTCTATAAAGCGTCTGTAGCAGTTCTCTGTAAAAAAAAAGCGCTATGCAAAGAAAACTGAATTAAAATTAAATCGGTGAATAAAATGCTAAGAGCAAAGATCAAACTACAACGAGGATGATACATTTTTAGGTTAACATGATCTTACTTTTTTTGTTTAAAGTACATTCTATCTATAAATAAAAATGTATTGACCAAGTGCATTTTATAAAAAAAGAAAAGTTGGCAAAACCTTGATTACGTTTACAACATTAGATGTGCTATTACATTGTTTTTTCTTTTAACTGTGCAAACAACTTCAGTTGAAACTATTTTGTTCAGTAAAAAGCATAATATGTAAGGTTTCAAAGCTGTTCAATTGGATGCAAGAAAAATTCAGAGTGTAGCTGTTGTTTGTTATCTCTTGGAAAGAACCACAGTACCATAACAAAGGATAAACTTGTTATCTCATGTCCTGGAGAAAGTCCAGAACAAATCCAAATAAAGTTTGCACTTTTGTTAAAAAAAATCTCCAAACTGCTGTCAAAAGTGGTGTGTTTTTTCCTGAGTTCTGCAGGGGCTAATAGGGGAATGCATCGTGAATTCAAGAGGCTTTTATTGTCTCCCTGCAGAGCCCAAACGCTGTCGCGCACTGCAAGCAGCTTAGAATTCCTCTCATGCAATATAAATGAGCTCTGATGTCACTCTTTTTTAAATAAGCTTTTCATCACATTTTAAATATTCATTCGCTTAACGGGACTTGCCTGTTATTGTAAACTCACGCTCCAGTGTTATTTTTACCTCCGCGTAGCTCAGCACTTGGTGCCAGGGCTTACAGTAGCAGATCCGAACCCGCAACCTCAGGCACTGATGCAGGCCAGTCTTGCACCCAATGACCATCATATTATAACACATTCTGAGACAATATGTGTAGTGCAGTGTGTGTGTGTGTGTGTGTATGTGTGAGAGTGTGTTTGTGTATGTGTGCATGTGAATGTGAGTGTGTTTGGTTTGTTTGCATTGGTTTAGCAATGTCTTAAAATAAATGCAAAAAGCTGCACAGAAAAAGTAACCAATGAGGGAGGTGGGGGTGGAGAGCACAAAACAAAAACAGGCTGCCTGGAGTGTGCCCCCCCCCCCCCCCCGTGTTAAACAGTGAGGGAGGGCACAACTCCACAGTGACTGTCAATCACACTCCCGCTCGCCATTACTTTCCTCCGTTTGAATAAGGAGCATGCAGTGCAGTATGGGATACACAACCACCCGAGCCCCCTGGTATATTCAACACTGGGGAAATGTGTATGAATACATAAATAAATAGCACACTGATGGAAGCGAAACACACAAGCCTCCATTATTACTGGCGCAAAATAAATACACCCCCCTCCCCCCCACCTTTAAATCACTTCAGCTCCATTTCCAAGTATAATTTAATCTCCTTCCGCCACACTTGATGCTTACTTCATCACGGCACAATGACAGATTAAAAAGTCGCTGAATTAAATATTAAAGAGGACTGCGGGCAGACCTCTCCTATTTTTTGAGGAATAAGACATTTGGAATTCAGACTAGAGATGAGGAACCTAAATGCATATATTATACTGTACAGGATGAAATGCGTGAACACAGACTCGCACAGGCATGCACGTGCACACACGCACACTCTCACCTCCGTGCACGCTCTTTTACAGACGTCAGTGTTTCCCCCTCACCCACCAAAACCCCCACACGAGCACTCCACCCGTGGCCATCATCAGGTGGCTGATTGGTCAGACGAGGCAAGTACAAATACAAAAACGAGTTTCGGATGGCCTCGTTTTTTTAATAACAGTCAATATTATGGCCGTGTTTATATTATGCAGAACGGGATTGGTCTCAGTTATATTGGTTTGGCGGAACAATCATGATGCCCGCAAAGCATTAAACAAGGTGTTAGCATAGCTGAGGTCCTTATGCAGAGTAATCTACAACACTGCCATTGTACACATAAGTTGCATCCATTTATACATTTACTACAGCACTATGATATTACCGATAAAGCCTTTTCTCAGTCAGGACTTGAAAAATACTTCAACCCGAGACAAACTACCCATGCTGCTTATCCTGATCGGCCCTGCACAGCGCCACCTGTGGGCTGCAGCCGTGACCGGGTCTGGTTCATCAGAACCGCTCATTCCCCCTTTAGCACCACGCTACGTTCTGGAGCTGTTCTGCGTGAGGCTCAAACACGCGACTCCACTTCCGGGCCAGTGAGCGGGTCCGTGTCAAGGCTGTACGGAACATCTTCCATCCGTCTCTGAGCCACTGGCTACTAAATCCACTAGTTTCCCCCAGACGGTCCTGTCCCTCCGTCACCAGCTGCTCCAGTTGCTGCTGTTTCCAGAAAGCGAACTTCAACGGCTCTCGCCCAGGTTATTAAATACAGCATTCTCTCCCTTTCCCCTCTCATTCAAACTGAATTCCTCCATCTCTCCATTCCTCCATCAGTCCCTTTCTCCCTCTCTCTGTTCAGGCCTCGTCCAGTGGCACAGATCCTGAAACCATCTGAAGAGTTTGCCTCCCTTTGAATATCTGCAAATCTGAGAGAAGGCAGCAGCTGTCCTCTGGGGCCAGGAGCAGACTGCGCTCATTATAACACCATTACTGCCTTTACGCCTGCTCCCATTAATTGATCCAATATATCAAAGGGCACTGGCAGGTTTAATGACTGCAAACAAGACTGCTGATTTTGTCTCAGAATTGACGTTAATTGTATATGCAAAGTGTAATTACAGACGTGTTGCAGACAGGCAAGAACACAGATTTTGAGATTTTTTGTGACGAAGCATCATAAACACACATTGATTTAGCAACTCCTGCCAAAAGTCAGTAAAAGCAAACTCTGCAGATCGTCAGGGTGCACACCTGTCGCTTCACGTTGTTAATTTGCTGTGCCTGCTTAATCTTAACAACCCTTTCTAATCTGTGCTCTGAGCTCCAGGAGCCATGGTTCAGACTAAAGCAACTCTCAAACCACAGGGAGCCTGTGACAGTTCAGATATAGTGGACAAAACTTCCAGAATGGCATTAATCAGGCTGTCTTCGTTGACAGGTCACTTAGCAGCTAGTGGATTATTTGAAGGCTGTTATTCAATGAGGGGTCTGATACTCTATATATAGAAAGAAAGAATCATACAGTACTCAGAGAATGTAGTGCACACCACTGTAAATGATTTTCTATTGTGTATGACTGCAACAGAGCTTTACACTGCCCTGGCAATAAAGCGTAACTGATTTGAACTGTGAGATGAAATCAAAGAAAAAAGACGAAGAGTTATGAGAATACACTGGTTGTCGAGGGAACGCTGCCCCACACTGTTGCAGAAATTCAAGAGAACACACAAAAAGCACTGCGAATAAACCAGTAATGCAGGAATGTACACAGTTTACACGAGTATGAGTCAAGGAGGGATCAAACAGTCTCTATCAGGGTAATATTCTCTCTCTCATATTTGATTTAACAATGAACTACGGCAGTGAACCCAGAACTGCTGATTGAACACATTTCACACAAACATTAAAAAAAAATTATTTGTTTGACCTTTCACCTTCCTCAACACCCCACGGGGCAGTTAGCGGTACTTTTTATTTTAGTGGGAGGCGATCTGGGGCCGCTAAGCCGATGCCTTTACAGTCCCGCTGGGATCTTCCTCAAGCTGTTAGCGGCGGTCGCGGGTGCCCGTGGCGCTCAGCCCCGGCCGCTGCACAGGGCTGGGAGCTGCTTTCACGCTCCTTTCACCTTAAAGGGGGCTGCTGGGTGGCTCATCCTGTTAAGGCACTTCTTTGTGGTGAGAGGAGACTTGGCCAGTGAATTAGCACACACCATGTGTTGTTTTTAGTTAGCATGTAGCAATGGTAAATGTTACTACAATGTAGTACAAATGTTACTACAAAATGTGACGCATTGGTATTTTACGCAGTGACATGGGAACAACTGGAACTGTTGCCTTTGGGGACAAAGAAGACTTAAGAGTACTTTCATAGTAAATTTTGTGCTCCAGTCCAGTACCACACTGCTCCAGCCAATCCCAGCGCAGCAAACTCTATGGCCCCGCCTCTGCAGTCACAGCCTGCCAACTTCATCCCAAGCCCCACTCTCCCTCATTCTCCAGATGCAGCCTAATTTCCTGTGACTTGCCTAATTGGCCTAATTAAGGATTAATTGTCATTAATTATTCACACATAAGCTCGTCACAAATCACGGGGGGAAAACCTAACGCCTCCTGAAAATGCCCAGGATGCTCTGGGCTCCTGAATCCATCGTCTGCTGGCGAACCTCCCGCCCTGCCCTCCAGTACCCTCACATGCAAAGCCCAACTTCGCCCTCCGGGGGGCACACTTCACCTTATGATTTAAGCAACCTGGGGTGCAGTAACACCCCCTGTGGCTCACCACTGAGTCCTGAGTGACTACACCAGGACTGCCACCTCGTACCTCGCACTCCTCTGGGTGATGGGGGTGCCCGCGCGGGGTCTGCCTGCACCGGCAGCACATGAAGCGCTCTCTCCAGACGCACGGACTGCGCAGCCCAGCCGGTGGACCGTGGATGGAACATTAGCAGCGGCTGGTAGAGCTGAGGACATGCAAGGCAGTCTGAGCGGGGTCCGGATGTACGTGTGCGTGTTTTTGCATTTGTATGTGCATGCAAGCAAGTGCTAATGTGCAGATGCGGGTGTGTATGCATGATTGTGTATAAGAGAGAGACAGTATAATACTGTTGAACTGGCTTTCTCTCTGTGCTATAGCTCCAGTGTGTCACAGTACTGGCTGATGCAAACAGCCTCCCACTGCTGACAGTCAATAGTTACCAATCAATACTACAGCCCAGGTACCTTTTTGTTTCTGTTCCAACAAGCGCCTCACACCTGCTTGTTATCATTAGAGACACAAAGGCAATATGTAACCTTTCAAAGGCAGTAGGGCTGGAGAGAAAGAGAGGAGAGAGAGACTGAAAGAGAGGGAGTGAGAGAGGTACTGAGATACAGATAGAGAGTAGCAAGGTTAATGAAAGAGGGAGACATCTCCCCTCAGTCTGCAAAGAGAATCCACACACACGTGTGCACTTGCAAATAAATAAATAAATATAAATCAATGGCTTAGATACGCAAGGGAGTGTCAGAATTATCCCTCAGACGAGAGACAGAGAGAGAAAAAGATGGGTTCTGGGGAATCTAAATCTTCATCTATAGACACTTACAAGCAGGTTATGATAAACCCCACTCTCAGGCAACAGGGGCACAGAACAACCAGACTTCACCCCCACTGCCCCAATGAGCACTAGCAGACTCTGACACTGACACCTGGTTGATTTAGAGGATTTAATGGTGACATCAAACCCAAAGACCTCATAGTAACGACTGCAGACCAGAATGTGTGCCTAACCAATCAGCAGGCCAACAATTGTGCTGTAGAGACCTGTGTGTCCTCAGTGCAGGCAGACCGGCAGACACCTCAGTCACTTCCAGGATCACAGAGTGCTTGCAGATACATAATTAGGGCCACCAGTCTATCTCCACCACGTGACCTGCTAAGATTGAAACTTCTGTTTCAATGGTTAAATAGTTTCTAATTGTCAAGTTTATTTAAAAAAATGAGTTGATCAAATATGAGGAGATGGATGGACGTTTAAATGCTACGAAAATCATGTCTTTGAGAGAACGAGTGAAGCAGTATCCACCCGGTACACTGCATGCAGACGGATTGAATTCATTTTGCACAACTTCCAGTTTATCAGTACATCCCAAAAAGCTAACAATAGACTGACATTTAAAAATGAAGAAGCATGAACTGAGGTCTGAGATCAACACTGAGGGGGAATCATCTGTCAGCAGTGGATAAGACAGCCTTGAGCGGCAACATAATGTCATTCAGGATTTAACAGATGCATTCTCAAGTGCAAAAGTTGACCATCTCAAACTGGTGCCATTTTAAAACAAGTATGCAATTAATGGTGGGGGGGGGGGGGGGGGGGGGGGGGCAATTCGGTCAGCTCGACAGCTTTGACGGAAGTACGTGCTGCAGACCGCACCTTTGCATAAAATAAAAATTCAAGAACTGATTGAAACAACTGATAGCATATCTGTGGTGATGGACGAACAACAGGC
The DNA here is from genome assembly GCF_013347855.1 of Anguilla anguilla. NCBI lineage: Eukaryota > Metazoa > Chordata > Actinopteri > Anguilliformes > Anguillidae > Anguilla > Anguilla anguilla. The sequence continues at coordinate 30,426,172 of NC_049214.1, forward strand.
ATAGACAATTGTGTTTTACATACTTTACGTGTTCTTCAAGGGAAATCCCTCACACCCAATCTGTAAGGTCTCCTTGCTGACGGTGTACCTAACTGCCACGAATTACTCCTCAGTTGAGGAAAGCATCAAGAACTGCTTATTGGATTACAATATTGATTTTGAAAATGTGACTGCATTTGTGTCTGACAGCGCAGGTTATATGAGAAAAGCATATAAAGACATCCTTAAAAGCTTGTTGCCAAATTCAGTGCGTGTAACTTGCATTGCCCACATTGTGGCACTAGCGAGTAGTGTTTGGTCAACCCTAAAGATGACAAACTTTGGCCACGGTCAAGAAAGCTTTTGCGCATTGGCCAAACTGTAAAATGTGGGGGATGGATCAGTCGCACTATCTCCATTCAGGAGCAGGCTGCTCTCAGCCATAATCATGTGGGGAAGGGGGGGGGGGGTGGTTGTTTGATCTGGCTTGTAAACACCAACAGTCAGGCATGAATGGTAAATTACTATAAAATATCCCTGAGCTATGAGGGAACTGTACAAAAAAGACACAACAAACTACATTAGGGAATAACTAATTCAGCTTTTTTCATCCACGGTAAAAGCCTTAAGGAAAATTTGTTCTGTTGTTCTTTTTTTCTTCCCCCCCCCCCCCCCCCCCCCCCCCCCCCCCCCCCCCCCCCCCCCCCCCCCCCGCCGCCGCCATGCACTACATGCACAAACCCTCACATCTGTTCCAGCTGAATTTTCTCAATTAGGGAAACACAAATACAGACTAAGGAGAAGTATTTTTTTGTTGTCCCATTTCATTTCCTCTCTTACATTGGCATAGATATAGATCTATGCAGGAAATAAAATGACATCTGCTTTAAGTCCTCAGGAAAACGGATTTGTTTCATGTGGTCCTGACCTCCTGCCTGGCATTCATTCACTTTCTTCAGACAGGGGGAAAGGAGACAGAGTTACAGACAGAGATGGGATTAAAGATTGAACTCTAAGTGCTAAAGGCTAAGAACTGTTTCCATCGTGCATCTAGAAAGATCAAAAATCAAAGATGCTACATTTACAGAATAGGTATTCAAATCTACATTCCTCACATTGACCATACTTTCAAAACAAGGATGTAGGTAACGGGAGATGCCTGTGCCTTTAAACTAAAAACTAGCTTTGTTCAGTCATTCAGCCCCATTAATGAGGAATAGCGAGACAGCACATCAGAACACCTGCAGCTTCAACAAAGGTAGAGACAGCAGACTTAAAGAGTTCACCCCCTACTTTCCTCCCATCTGCACCATCCGATCACGCTCCTGTCCCTACAGTGTCCTGCCACCCGGCACCTCCTTCCTGTCTGCGGAGGAGCGCCCCTCACGCGCATCTGCACTGCAGGTGTCCGATTGGTCAGGACTCGCTCATGCAGCCACGCATGGAAACCCTCCCTTCCTGGGTGACAACGGTGCCAATTATGTGGCGGGAGGCGGCCAACCCCGGTCAGCGCTGGCACGGTCGGGACCGAATATCAGGCCACAGGGCGAGCCTTCACATCACACCAGAGCAGGAGCCAAATGCGTGCTGCGGTAAAAAATAAAAGCTCTCTGACACTACCCACAGGCACCAGACATTTCCCTGGTAATGCAGTGCCAACAGCCCGGGTTTAACCAGTTACAAGCACATTAAGCTATTTAGCTTAATGGGCCTTGAATGTTATTAAAAAAAAAGGAAAATGGAGGCAAGTAATCTTGTAATTGGTAGCCTGTGAACAAACGCGCACGCACAGCCAAGCCAGAGAGGACCACGGACGAAGCACTGCAGAAAGGGGACCCGTTGAAGAGCAAAAGAAAAAAACACAAAGGCTGACCCAGCACAGGCAGTATTTTAAATTCCAGAAGCTCGTTTCCACCGCTTTAAATTACGTCTCGGTTCCGGCCAAAGGGAAGGGCCGCTGTAAATTATTCCCTCTCCTGGCTGTTCCTCTAAAGCCGGGACTATTGATCAGCCTGATTTCCCAAGATACCAAAGGAGAGTGAGTAACTAGACGGTGGAGGGAGAGAGAGGAGGTAACTTAAAGGAGAATAAAAAAGTTTTGGACTAAAATTCTACCGCCAAGCCTCTTTCACCCAGGATACATATTTTTGCAACGAGAATGCTTACATAAGCAATTAATGTGGCAGAGGTGTAGGGTGCTTTGCAGTTGACAGAGGCACAAACAGGAGAGGCCAGCAACACCACATTATAAATAAAATACGCTCATGCAACAGCATGCATGCATTGGAAATAATGCACAGCATTTCGTCAGTGAGTCCAGCCAAGCAATCACTGACAAACTGGAACAGTATTTTTCACAGCCATTACAGAATGTGTAAAATTAGTTATTTAAAGCTATATTTTAATTGTTTATTTATTGTCTCTGTTGCTATTTACTTTGCGTCAGCAAGGGCAGTTTACACTTAAAATTTGGCTCACAGTTCTCCTCTGACAGAGAAACGGAAGCCATCTGACGCAGGCTTCAGATGTAGTTCATTCTTGTTTTCACTCCCATCCGTTTTTGCCTACGTTTCCCAGGCTCTTTTTCTTTTTGTCCCTGCTTTTAAATGGTTCCAAGCTTTGAGATCAAAGTTCAGCTGCCATAGCTGGGCCAGGACCACAATGCACTCTGTCTCCTGGGCTGCAGTCGGTCCTGGCAGGACAGAGGGGCTCACGCTGTCAGACGAAAGGGCTCACCTGGACCCCGGGCGGGACAGCGGCCAAAGCCACGCCCGAGAGCCAGGCCCGGCTCGGCTCCACCGCCATTCTCACTCCGTTCACTCAGAGACGGCCATACTGGCTGTGAGGAAGGCCTGTCGCGATGGTAAATCAGACAGCGGCGTAGCGTCCGCTGTGCTGGTCGCTAAGCTAAAGTACTGCTGATCTCATGTCACGTTATGATGTGTACATTTCTACATGGTGTGATGTTCCCGATTTTTCAAAGACATTAAGAATGGTTTTAGGTTACCTGTATATGATATTTACATTTTCACTGGTTATATGTACTTCTGACCACCTGAAACACTATGACCACCTGAAATGGCATTCCCATTAAAATATTAATCTAAGTTGTTGTTCCTTGTTTACCTCTTGATAATTTAAAATGCATTAACAGGAATTATTAAAATCAAATTGCTCTTTAATTCCATAACTACGCCTTTCATCGGAACAACTGAAAGCAATGTTCTCTGATGGATGACCTGGTGTAAGTACAATAAATAGGCTTGAATCATATCAATAATAATTAATGACATCTGATTTTACATAGTTACTTCAGTTTAGCTCCTTAAGTTTTATAAGTGTGCACACACAACAGAATTTTGCCATCTGAAGAGGCACAGAATAAAAAAAAAATCGCATCATTATAATCACGGAAGGATTTGATGCACAGCAAGAGAAGCGTCTCCCACTGCGCACAGGGCTTGGAAAAAGCAACAGCACAGCGACGCCAAAAATCAGGCAGCAAACATTCGACAGTCCAACAGGATGTAAATGATCAATCTCCACAGAAGCCAGCATCACAGAAACAGCCTCAGAAAAAAATCTCAGCCAAGAGCGTTCAGATTTAGAGCCACTGGCATCGGAGGGACTCTCCTGGAAAAGCCGGTGCCTGTTTCAAAGGGCCCCGAGCACGGTTTCGGGAGCCAAGGCTCATAAACAGCTTTAACTGCCAGTGATGACGGCGCGATCCCAGCCAAAACAAGAGGGGAACATACGGCGCCCGCCGTCCGCGAGCGAACCCCGGAAAAGCTGGGGAGCTTTCGTCACGGCGTCCGCCGTCGAGCTGCGGGACGGCCGGGGCGGAAGGCTGTGACGTGTCATAAAACGGCATTCCTGTAAACACGCCACATTCCAACAAGGCCACGCGACTGTAGACTTGCTAACGGTCCTGTACTCGCCAGGACATCCTGCAGGTCATACAAAACTGTTTATTCCCTTTCCCTGCCCAATAAATAGTCCTTTTGTGAAACATCTATCAAACTCTGTTTGCTATGCAGTAACCACCTGTCTCAAGTGAACTTAACTTGATAAATAAAAATAGCATTAAATAGACAAAAGAATGCATTAAGCCCCACCTCCTTGTTCAACTATGACTGCATTGCATCCCATATTCAGGAAAAAAAATAATTAGCAAACAACAGTCACAACTGCCTGCTCATGGAGTAAACATGAAAATGAAAACATTTTTTAACATTTTTTCCGTAACTCAAACCAAGCCTCCTAAAAATCTCAAACACATTCCCCAGTCCCAGACAGATTAAATGAACATGCAGTTTTAAAGCCACGCCTCTGGTGTGGAGTGTGAGAGAGATCTGCGCATGAACGCTGCGGTTTGGACGCGTGTGAAAAGGAAGTGGGGAAACAAACAGACTTCCAGGAAAGCCGGAGTAGCACTCTCTCAACGAGCCACATGAAAGTTAGCCTGCCCTGGAGCCCTGGAGCCCTGGAGCCCTGGGGCTCTGTAGCCCTGGAGCCCTGTAGCCCTGGAAGTCCTGGAGCCCTGCAGCCCTGGAGCCCTGGAGCAGGAAGACTGAGTGTGGCTCAAGCCCAGGCCTGTTAATGATCCAACCCATTTCAAAGGAATTACACCAAACGGCTAAACACACAGAGGTCTGACAATGTCTGTGTAGCCGTGCGTTTACAATAAAAGCCTGCATAACAACACCACTGTTTAAAAGTAACCAGGTAGTGCAGGACTTACTGTTATAACACAGTGTCAACAGGCTTCACAAAAGCAAGCCTGCTGGAGCCCTGACAAACCCTCTCAGCCACAGCGTTACATCTGAGTTCAGACGGGTGTGGAAAATGCCACATGGTGTCATTTATTCCTTTTCCATCCAAGGCCATCTCCCCAGCATTACTAATCACGACTCGCTCTCTCTGTGGTTGACTGTGTCTGTCTCGCCCTGAAGCAGGAGTCCCCAACCCTCTCTTGTGTTTTCACCTTAAACACAGAAAACGAAATTCAGACCCAAGAAAGCAGGTGAAGAGAGTCGACTGTGTATTCGATGGGACTGGGGTTCAATTCTGTTTTAATTCAGAAAATTCTTAAAATTGAAATTGAAATTGAAATTCAGTACATTAATTGAAAAAACGCCTATAGAACATAACGGTCAATTTTCAGGTCAACTGAATTTGAATTAATTTGCTGAACTGAATTGAAAAGGAAATTACCCAAAACCTATTAATCAACTACTTCAATTGATCAATTAAGTGCTGAAAAATGACCAGCGACACACATGACCAGCGACACACCCAGTGGCTCTCCAGGACCAGGGTTTAGGACCCCAACACACCCAGTGGCTCTCCAGGACCAGGGTTTAGGACCCCAACACACCCAGTGGCTCTCCAGGACCAGGGTTTAGGATCCCAACGCACCCAGTGGCTCTCCAGGACCAGGGTTTAGGATCCCAACGCACCCTGTAGCTCTCCAGGACCAGGGTTTAGGACCCCAACACACCCAGTGGCTCTCCAGGACCAGGGTTTAGGACCCCAATGCACCCAGTGGCTCTCCAGGGGCAGGGTTTAGGATCATCAATCTGATAAGAACCAGGCTTTGCTGCGATATCATCATCCCTGTGGAGCACTTCCATTAGGACGTTCCTTCATTAAGCCAATCACATCGTCCTTTCGGTCACATACCAGTCCAGGCTCTTTCGAGAGCACTGTGCACTACCAACAGCGGCTTTAAACTCCTCATTGATTTTTCCACCATTTCCACCCCTTGTTTATCAGTCATTTATTGTATGTGACACTTTCCTGTCACCTCTTTAACGCCCTTCAACAGAATCAATTTCTCCCTTTTTCCTTTCTTTTTTATTTTGTCTGTGCCTCGCTACAGAGAGAGTTGAAAGGGAAGACAGACTGACTGAATTAGGAAGTCGATTTTCTTCAGTCGCTTCAGTCACCATTTTCAGAGAGCTCGTGAAGCTGGAAGAATGTATTCATTTAAGTAATAGGGAAGAACAATCTGCCATAATTCACTGAACTTGACCGCCAACAACCTTCATAACAACTTCTGAACAGATGCCTCAAGAAATAATACTAAAAAAAATGGTCAGGTCCATTTGTGACTAATACAGTATCATCTTTTCCCAATTTCAAAATCTACAAGCTATGTTCTGTCAGCTCACATAATCCTTTATTCTATCAAATATAAAAGACACAGCCTGTTTTGATGCGGAAACATTGGTGAATTATTCTGGGCCTAAAAGCTTTGTCAAAATATTGCTAAATGAAATTGACTGCTTTGTGGGTTTTACTATACAGTGTATAACAAATTGAACACAAAAATAATCCCAGTTTTAAACCTTTTACATTATTTATACTGTGATGAACTGACAAGGCAGTCATTTTCCTCCCCAAAAATGCTTTTCCCCCATTCAGACTGGTGAACGGTCCTGCTGTTGTTGGGGCACAGTCGGGCTAATTAGCTAAATGCCGCTGAGCCTATAGCTGCGCTGACAGAGTACTGCTAGTTGGTAGCTAGTAGGCACTGTACGTTGACTAGTTGTGATATATAATATACTACATTATACAATTATATGATACACTGAAAACAGATCTCAAGGAAAGTACTGTCAGGTTTTTTTTTTTTTTCAAATATGCTGAAAGCTTGCGCACAATGAAAGAACATGTCATTTTATCTTATTAGTTATTCATGAGGTAAGAGTCCCGTACTGTGTGGGAATGCACAGTTCAGGTGCTGCGGCTGGCCGCTTGAAAGCAGAGAAAACGTGAGAGAGAGCCCGAGAGAGCAGTCGCCATCGAGAGGCGGGAAGCTGAAAGGATTTACTGCCTCCCAGCTGTTCAATTTCGCGTTTTGGTCCCCATCATAAACCCCCCCCCGTGCCCCCCCCCCACCCCCCCCATCCCCGTCTGCCCGCCCGCCACAATCGTTCTGCCACTGACCCTTGTAGGGCAGGCGGGGAGTATCGATAAAACAATTATCTGCTCTCCATTCCTTTGATTTTCCATTTCAATTACGGACAGCGGAGCCCGAAGAAAAAAAGACTGCGCCATCGATTTTTCTTTTTCGTTTTACCCCCTCGATCTCCTTTAGGAGGGGAGAGAGAGCTGGGGCTCACACGGCTCTCTTTCAACACGGAATGAGGCCGTTAGCTGGGCAGCCGCGCCGCGGCTACGCTGTTTAGATGCCCTGGTTCACCACTGACCTCTTGAACTGAACACAAAGAGCCAAAAGCCTTTAGAGAGGTTTAAATGCTACAAGATGGGGATCAGAAAGAAGAGACTGAGACACAGGGAGAGACTTAGAGACAACGCAGACAGAGAGAGACAAAGAGAGAGAAACACATAGACAGAGAGACACATAGATAGAGAGAGACACAGACAGACACAGACAGAGAGAGACACAGACAGACAGAGAAACACTGAGAGAGACACAGACAGAGAGAGACAAAGAGAGGGAAACACATAGACAGAGAGAGACACAGACAGGGAGACACACAGACAGAGAGAGACAGACTGACTTGAGATGTTTTTTATTCTCCAGTAACCAGAGACCTACAATAGGTATTTACAGATGAGAGAGACAGAGAGAGAGCAGGATCAAAAAAACTCCTTGAATCCTCTTAATATTGCACCCAAAGCTTCCATGGAAAACATAATGTATTTAAAAACAAAGACAGCACCAATTGCTGAAAGGGCCACTTGACCGGCAAGATGGCCAGCACAGCGATGCTGTAAAGTATAATGGTTATGAACCGGGCCAGTCACAAGTCAATCAATAAATCTTTTCATATGGAACATTTTGCAAACACGCCCGCAATGCAATAAAAGAAGCATAATCAAAAGTCATTAAAAATGAATGAAATAACATGACCTAGTAAATATCAACAAAATCACCCTAGGTGAAGGCTAGGCTAAAAAGGTATGTTCTGAGTTTGTTTAAAAGCAACCAGTTCTGGTAGGGTGTTCCAGACCATGTTAACTGAAAGCTGTATATCCACAGGATTCATTCCTTGCTTTCAATATCACTAGAGCAGTGTCAGACGGGTCTGCTGGTTTACATTTAGCAGACACTTTCATTGCATCGATTTATACAGCTGGATATATACTGAAGCAATGCAGGTTAAGTACAACAGCAGTGTCCTGCCTGGGAATTGAACCTGTGACCTTTAGGTTACAAGACCAGCTCCTTACCCATTATACTACACTGCCGCCCACACCGGCTTAGTCCCCAGGTGGGGGCAATGCCGTTGAACCCTTACACGGGGTGACTTAACCTGAATTGCTTCAGTATATATCCAGCAGTACGACTGAATGACTGGATCAGTAAGCTGTACAGGTTTCTCTGGATAAGAGCTCATGCTAAGTGGCTTAAGAGTAAATGATGCGGTCACTCTTACAGCACACAGTGACCAGGTTCAGCACACAGGGGATGGTTCCCCTTGTACCCAAGTTCCCTGTATCTTTCCTACCACAGATGATTGGGGGAGGGGGGGGCTCATGCCCGGGCTCTCTGAATAAGCTTATGAGGGCCCCAGAGAGCTCTCGCTAGGCAAGGCTACGCCCGCCAATTAGGCTAATGAACCAGCTAATGGCGACACCAGAGATGCCTTCTGTCCTTCCTTATCGGGGTGCCTCTCTTTCTTCCAGTGCAATTATATCACAACATTAACCAAATACACAAATGCTATGCATTTCTTTCACTGAATAAATGGGTGTCAATAATGGGGTTTGAATATTTTATCATACTGGAAACTGTGTGTTTTGTGCATTTGTGTGTGCTTGTGTGTCTGCTTGCATACATCTGTGCTTGCCTGCTCCCTACAAACACGCATTGCCTAAACTGTATCGGTGATTCATTCAGGTGAACCCAGGCTTTTTGTGCAAATAAAACAAATTTTAAATATTTTGTGTGAGAAACGGCAGTGTGAGTACACGTGCGGTGTGTGTGTGTGTGTGTGCGAGTACCTCTATGCTCTCAGCCTAACCCCCAAGACATTGCAGGACACGCCTGTTCACTGCCGTTTCATGTCAGCACATTTGCCGGCCCCCAAATTTCACTTCTCACCTCATCTCTCCATACTACATTAACCCCTGCCAATTGCCTTCCAAATGACCCCATTATGCTGTAATTGCCTTTGGCAGACTTGCTCCCCCTTGTACTTCTGTGCCTCTCTGCTCCCACCACACATTTCCCCGGTATCAGTCTGCGGTCTGGTTCTCCTCAACAAGCTCAGACACTGACCCCCGATGCACAGTACTGTCAGACTAGGGCCCCCGCCAAAAAAACTGCATGAAACACTGGGGATGAACCGATTCTTGCAGTCTCTCCGCTTTCCCCTGTTCCCAGCCTCAAATTATCCATCTTCACTGTTTGACAGATACATTGGAGCCAGCCTGGTTACATTAACTACGTGCAGTTCGCAGCTCGTATTCAGCTTCACATTCGCTGTATGAGTCTGGAATATTTTTTCAAGCAAGCTGACAATTTTAGTCAAACCTTGAGCAAGTTCACATCGAATGTTAAGGACAGATGCTTAAGGAGTCAGTAACAAGAATGGGGAACAGGTAAACCTGAACATACTATTAATTTAAGGCTAAGCACACAAATTCATGTCATAGATATACATTACATTTTAGGCCAATCAAACTTAAGGGATAGATTAAACATTGCAGTTAATGTGAAATTATAACATGGTAAAGTACAGGAAACAAAAGTTGGAACTGGTGTATTTCCAGTGGCACATAACACTTCATTAATTTACCAGCCATTCTTATCCAGAGCTCCTTACAAAGCAAAGTACTTACTGTAAGTACATTCAATAGGTTTACAAGAACAAGGGTGACTGTAGGAAAGGATCCTCAGCAGTCAGAGCCAGAGGCACAAGTACCAGAATCAACTACACTATACTGTTGGCATCTTTGACCTTGAATTAATTGGCGATTCAACTTGTCAATCATGATGAGCCATCCTATCAAAATATCCAGTGTTAAATCAGCACTAAGATTTGGGGAAAGCGTTGAGAGAGCCTTGGAGTCTCGAGAGGTGGTTCCGGGTCAGAAGGCACTGAGTGCAGGCCAAAGGTCACCTGACCCAAATACGCCCGCTGGGTTCATGACCGATCCTCGCCACACCCAGTAGGAATGATCCTGTTATTCAGAGACCCCATCTGCCTTCTGAAATAACTCCTGCAAATGAGGTGAGACTAATCTGCAACCTATTCTAGGCAGCTAAAAACACCCTGCCTGGGCCCTCTTAAAATTGTCTTCACAAGTAATTCATCCTGTATTTTTAACAAAGCATCTCTTTTTCTCTCCCTCTCCCTCTCCCTCTCCCTCTCCCTCTCCCTCTCGGTACAAATGCTGGAATACCCCATTAACAGCAATTAATGACAACTGACATTTGATCCAAAAACTGTTTCTGAAAAGACCACTGCTTACTGTCATCAATAAACGTTTAAAAACTGATCATTTATTCTATCGTTATTAACTGTACAGTGGATAACATTTATTTTTCCTATTATGATATAGTAAAATAACAAAGGCATTTAACCTTTATTTATGGGAGGTTGAGTACCTTTGAGTTTTTCTGCATTTTCTTCTATAACCTCATGTAACTTGGCAATGATTCTCTGTCCTGCTCGTGCCCCAAAACCCCAAAATCATGTCTGTGCGTCTTGCTAAGCGCTATCCGAATTTCTTTCAGTTACTTTGTTCAAAAGAAACCAGTTATGGATGTGCTGCCCCAGTCAAGCACCGCCACCACACAAATTGAGCCATTTTACAGAAGCCTAGTCCCTGTTCCTATTTTAAGAATGTCTCTTCCGTTTAAATCAGGCTGCATTGATTTCTTCCTTCTGCGTTTCAGTTATGAAGCTTCAACTGATCCCGGGGGACTTCCAGCATTCATAGCGCCTCTAAACCCGAAAAGGGCCGGTGTAGGTGCAAGTTTTTCTTAACCCAGCGCTATAACACTTGATTCAACCAATTAATCGTGGTCAATCAAAAGCTTTACAATTAGAACCAGATGTCTTAGTACTGGGCTAAAACAAGAAACCTGTACCCACACTGACTGTATTCAGAGAAGATTGAACACCTCTGCTTTAAGCTCTGAGCTCCAATAAAACGTGAACATACCCTCTCTGCCACTGTGCCTTCTCCAAACTCCCAAACAGCAGGAGATCTGTTGATTGCAGCTTTCTCCAAATACTAGCATATAATAACATAAGCCAGCCACCTCTATACCACCAGTTATTGTGTTTAGCAACTCAGATGCTTTTTTATTCCATAATTACATTAAAAGGAGAGAAAGCATGCCATCAGCATGAGTAGATTTGTTTTGCTACACAAATTAGGAGCCAACTGCCTGATGTTTTGGAGGGTGGATCACACATTGTTCCATTCAGTTTATCACTCTTGCTAAAATACAGACACCTATCTCAAGAGACATCTCCTTCTGTAAGGTTTCTAAGGGGCCATTTGCATTGGCACTGTGACATCAGACAGATATGCACCTCTGGCCATAGTTTCAAATGAGAGCAACACTTGGCAGAAGATGGAGGCCAGTGCATGTTAGTGCGTAAAAGCAAAGCTAGTTAACTTTGCATACTTACGTTAGCTGACAATCTGCCTAGCCAACCAACCAGCCAATACGTTCTCAGTCAAAAGGAAGGTAAAGGAGAGAAATGCATTCGGTAGTTACTGTACACACTCTATTCTCACTTATTCCATAGCTAAATCACAAAACAAAATCATAAAGAGTTTGTTCTTCAGTGTAAACAGTATAAAATTAGCGTTAGCTAGCCAATGAACTGCAATGAACTTATTTTTCCAAACTTTTCCCAAAAATGAAATTTTGATTAACTGCTCTGTCTGCTGCTAATGTGGTCAAATAAATAAGTTGTGGCTTATCACTTGCAGCATGAGTCTTTCAGACTACTTAAAAGGCACTTTATGCAGGACACTTTCCTTATTCATGAATATTGATTTTTAAAGTACACCATCATTCTACAGTTAGTCTTAAAGGGACTATTAATTTTGGAATCAGAGTGCATCGGAATCTTATTGTGTGTGATTCTTCTGTACTATTTATCCTTTAACACATCAATCAACGACAAGTCAATCGAGCAATCGGCCAAACTTTAAAAACAGAGCATGATTTGTAGAGACCAAGAAAAGATGTCAGAGAAACAGTGCTAAAGATTCCACGCGGCAGAAGAGAAACTAAGCTTTTAAAAGAAATGCATTCTTCAGCGCAAATATACAGACATGTAGACCTGTACTGCATGATTTCATTAACATCTTTACAACTGGGGAAAGGCACCATTGTGATCAAGGGGAATGATCTTCACCCTCAATATCAACACTAGGAAAACTAAAAGAAAGTTATGGACAGAAGACAGGATTCATGAACTCTACAAGGGGAATGTGCTGTCAATCATTGACACTGAACAGTTTTCCACTGACGTTGGTTCACTGATAACGCACAGTGGCTGCACAAATTTTGTGTTTTGTGAAGCTTGCTTCGCAGCCACCTCCCTTGTTTGTGACTCGTCTATCAGGTGATTGGGCATTTCTGGCTTCTTGTCTTCTGCCTGAGCGTGATTGCAGGTTTGTCCTCACATCTCTGCCTTGCTTAAATCAGCCTGCGCTGTCTCTGAGCCGCTGATTGGTGGGTTCTTTTTTTTCTGCAGGTGGGGAAATAAGTGGTGCTACATCGTCCGCCCCCCCTACCCACCTCAGCCCAAGAGGGACAGGGGAGAACACAGCTCTAATTCTACTTCAATCTGAACTTTCCAAATGAACACAATCACACAGGCTTGTGTACTGAAAAACACACAAAAATGTTAATAAAAAAAAAACCACTCTCACTGAAAAGGTCCATATACACACACCCTAAAAATGTACAGGCACGGACTCAGACATGTGTGCACACTCAAAAACACGCTCACACACAGAAAGGTAAGCGCGTGAGTGTTTTTACGCAGCGTATGGAATTTATAGCCTGGACAGGCGCACGCCACTTCCCTTTGGCCTGAGAGCGGGAGATAAATATTTCCTGTGCTTGACAGCTTGCCTTCGTGAGGACGCGCGTTCGCACGCTACGGCTCGCCCTCGTTAGCACGCCCAGCAGAGCTAACGGGCTAAACCCGCCGCTGAAGGCTCAGACGCCGCGGCTCAGAGATCCGGCCTCAGTGACCCTGCAGCTCCACCGAGCGCGGCCCACACACTGCACAGGACACACACTGCACAGGACACAGAGCATCAGCCTCCAACCGCACGTTAGCGTGCAGTAATGGGACTGATACACACTGCACAGGATACACACTGCACAGGCTACACGCTGCACAGGCTACACGCTGCACAGGATACACACTGCACGGCCCACACACTGCACAGGACACACACTGCACAGGCTACACGCTGCACAGGCTACACGCTGCACAGGATACACACTGCACGGCCCACACACTGCACAGGACACACACTGCACAGGATACACACTGCACAGGACACACACTGCACAGCCCACACTGCACAGGACACACACTGCACAGGACACACACTGCACAGGACACACACTGCACAGCCCACACACTGCACAGGACACACACTGCACAGGATACACACTGCACAGCCCACACACTGCACAGCCCACACACTGCACAGCCCACACACTGCACAGCCCACACACTGCACAGGATACACACTGCACAGGATACACACTGCACAGGCCCACACACTGCACAGCCCACACACTGCACAGGACACACACTGCACAGGACACACACTGCACAGGATACACACTGCACAGGACACACACTGCACAGGATACACACTGCACAGGCCCACACACTGCACAGCCCACACACTGCACAGGACACACACTGCACAGGACACACACTGCACAGGACACACACTGCACAGGACACACACTGCACAGGATACACACTGCACAGGACACACACTGCACAGCCCACACTGCACAGGACACACACTGCACAGGACACACACTGCACAGGACACACACTGCACAGCCCACACACTGCACAGGACACACACTGCACAGGATACACACTGCACAGGATACACACTGCACAGCCCACACTGCACAGGACACACACTGCACAGGATACACACTGCACAGGATACACACTGCACAGGATACACACTGCACGGCCCACACACTGCACAGGACACACACTGCACAGGATACACACTGCACAGGATACACACTGCACGGCCCACACACTGCACAGGACACACACTGCACAGGCTACACGCTGCACAGGCTACACGCTGCACAGGATACACACTGCACAGGATACAGGGCATCAGCCTCCAACGGCACGTTAACGTGCGGTAATGGGACTGACACACACTGCACAGGATACAGGGCATCAGCCTCCAACGGCACGTTAACGTGCGGTAATGGGACTGACACACACTGTTTCGACTCTCTCTCTCTCTCTCTCTCACACACACACACATACGTATATGGACATCGCAGAGGCAGGAATGATTGGTTGTCATGAAAGCACAAACAAATGACCAGTTGCACGACTGCTATAAGTAATCCCAGATTTCTGGAGCCACACAAGCTGTCAAACCATCTGCTGAGAATCCTGCAATTGTGCTGCAGATGAGTTTATTCTTTAGACACACACACACACACACACACACACACACACACACACACACACACACACACACACACACACACACACACACACACACACACACACACACACACACACACACACACACACACACACACACACACACACACACACACACACACACACACACACACACACACACACACACAACACGACCAAGCAGCACGGTGTTAAACACGACGGACACGCACTCAAGCGGGATCCGCAGCGGATGCTTCGGCGAGGTGAAGATGAGGACACAGCGTTCCTGCCGCTCCTCAGACGCCCCCACCAAGACAAACAGCGCTAACGGCCCCAGCGCCGGACCCCGGCCCGGGAGGGCCTGCATCAAATATTTACCACCTCTCCAGCCCCGTACAGGAACCGCGCGTCTCCTGACACAACAGGAGCCAGTTTGTTTGAAAGAGGACCGCCGGCAGGCCCGCCGAGCCCAGCGGCGGCATTAAATATGCCCGCGCCGCCTCCGCACTTCACGAGTAATAGGCACTTAAAATTTCACAGGGTGGAATCACTCCGGGCTAAACATTTCAGCAGACAAACCCAGAGCCCCCAGGACTTATGTAAATCTAGCCCGAGTGCACGCAGCTCGTAACCGTAAAAATAAGGATCAGGGGGAAAAAAAAAAGGTTTGTCGAATGAAGGCGGAGACTCCTTTTGTTCGCAGTTGTAATTAATTGAACACTTTTTTAAAAAGGTTTGCGGTAAAACTTTACGCTGTAGTCCGGCGGTTGTAAAGGACACATGTAAACAGGAAGCAGGCGCTACGGCAGAGAAATGGAGCAGGAGAGCAGGGGAGAGTGAAAGAGTGACAGACAGAGAGAGAGGGAAGAGATATAGAAACAGGAAAAGAGGGATGAGGGGGGGACTGAAGGTGACAGAGAGAGAGACACAGAGACAGAGAGAGAGACAGTGTATGCGTAGCGTTAGGTGTGTAAGGGCATGTCCGCCCCAGCGCGCTTTGCCCTGCCCATCCTGGCCGATCGTGGTGGGACGGTGGGATGGTGAAAGGAGTGAGGGATAAGGTGGAGGAATAAACACAGCCTTTTTATCTGAGCGCCTATAACAGGACCACGCTCCACGCAAACGTTCCATAAATCACCGCCAAAGAGGAGCGGATTACCACCGAGCAGCGCGGTACTGGGCAGCCTCCTCCTCAATTCTCAATGATTGGCTGAAGGGGAAAAAGCTCAGGCTACATCCTATAATTACATCATTCAAAATGCCAGCAGGTAATCAAATGTGGGACCTACATTTGTTTATGCAACGCTCAACAGGGTCGCCAAAATAAATCTCACAGAACGAGAGATGCACCTTTCTTTAACTTGTCTCTGCAGTCTGTAAGCATTTCTATATCAGGTTCATCTCACACTTTATATAAGACCAAAACTTATATATATATATATATATATATATATATGACTTCACTGTTATACAGTGATGAGAATCTGGCCTGCATTCAAAATGAATGCTCAACTCACTGCACCGTTTTTGCGAAGAAGAAAGCAATGCTATTAAATTGCTTGTTAATGTTAAGGACAATTGATTAAAGCCTAGTCTGTGTCCTCATGAACATTCAAGAGGCATCAACTCTCCACAGCTCCAGTCACCTTAGCAAAATCCTTTCTGATTGGTCAAAACCGATGAGTCACCAAACGCATGGAGGCTCCATCCATTCCTTGGTTTCAGGAAGCTTCACTCTGCCATCAGTACATACACTGTACATACAATCTGACTGTAGTTCAGTGTACAAGCGCTACGCTGCAGCTAGCTCGGTCAGCAGCACAGCTTCAGCACTCAGAGGTTTAGAGTCGATCTGACGTCAGCTGTGGTGTGGATATGAGATTAAGGGGTTTGACTGAGGAGTAAGGAGACTTACGAGTTGAGGAAGGCTTCAGGGTTGGGATTAGGGTAGAAGGTGAAAGGTTATCCAAACAGCCCGAGTAAACTTCTACGCCATATTATTCAATCAGCCGCACGCAAGCTCCACACAATGCGATTACAGCTACGTAGAAGCTACAGAGCAATCACACAGTAATTAAACAGCCACTTAACACAGTTACAGAAGTTTATGTTCTTGAAGTAACTTAATTAACAACTGAACTCCTATTGGCTGCAGTATCATACTTCCTGCCCAGATCTGGAGGGTGGAGGGGTGGAGGGGTGGGGGGGTGGGATGGTGGTGTGGAGCAGCAGCGGGGGGCTGGTGCCACAGAGTGGTGTAGCAGAACTGAATCCAATGCAAACACAATGCTTTGCCACCCTACTGCAGGTACCAACTGCCAACGGCATGCTGTTATTTACCAGACCTGGGCCAAATACTTCAGCTTGAAATGCTTTAACCCTTCAGATGCCTGACAAAATTGTAGTTAATCCTGCAGATTAACAACAATTTAAACAAGAAACGTATCGCTAGCAAGCTTTACAGTATATAGAGAAACGAGTTTGACTGCATTTGATCTTTCAGAAGAGTGAAATTACTCTCATCTGGCATAATAATTTCTTCTGAGGGATCTTGACTGTAAATCGGAAGGGTGGGTCCAATCCAAACTGGGAGACTGGAGGGCAACCCTAGTGTGAGGTCATAAATCTGGCCTGCGTTGGCTGACATCACAGTCCTGCAATAGGATAACATGTGAAGTGCAAAATTTCAGCATGGATGGGAATTCCAAATTGGGGAGGAAAGGGGGAGGGGGAGGGGGGTACAAACTACTCTGGCACAGAATACAACCTGCTACTCCATTAATCCTATCGCAAGGGGGATCGGTTTCTGGGGAGGGAGAGCGGGCAGAAGGTGAAAATGCGTTTTGCACCTTGCATCTTAGGTGACAATGACACCCCAGTGATATTTTAAAGCAATCCAGCGGCAACTTTTAATTAGTTATGCGTTTTCTCAATATAGCACACATTCCTTTTCAGAGGCTGGGAGTGTGAGACCTCTCTGTAGAAACACTGCCTGATACAAAAAAATGTATACACGTAAAAAAAATTGAAAAAATTTTAATGAAAGACTATAGAATATGCATTAATAGGATTTGCCATCCTTATCTCAAAATCACATTTGCAAGATGCACTGTAAATGACACTTAAGATTTTAAATGGTTTTTCACAATAAGATCAGTATTCAGGTGTTTTAAATCAATAAGCACTAAGCAAGGAAAGCCCTTATGGCTTATGGAAAGGGAAGGGCCATACCCTGGCACTGCACTCACCCACCTAAAATAAACATCCCTGCAGTCTACTCTGGGTTACTTCCAATTAATCATCATCAATTAATCATCATCCTCCTCATCATCAATTAATAATAATAATAATAATAATAATAATAATAATAAAAGCCAATTTCAGTCCCCCATTCTCACAGAGAAAGAAAAGTTCAGCAGAGCTCTCCTCTCTCACTGCTGTTAACCCAAGCTCGCTCGCCCCTGCAGTCATCCCAAACACCACGGGATGATGGTCGGGGCGTGGCTCCTCCTCAACCCGCACGGGTGAAACGCACTGCGATGTCAGCACCGCCCGCCCTCCCTCCCCCGCACGTCAGCCGTTTCACAGAGGGCTAAAGAAGCTACGGTAAAGCGAACAGGACCTGCGTTGCAATAACGCGAGACAGCGGCCTGGCTCTGGCCTCCTGCCATCTTTCCCTCGCGTCAACCCGCAAAAACTAAGTTCTGTGGGAGGGAGGGGTTGCCCGGTTGAGAGGGGGAAGAATGATTTCTGGAGGTGAAGAAAAGGAAGATACGCAATTTAGAATGTCCTTAGTGACCTCTGACCCTCTGTAGGACACGGACACCTGTGTTCAACCAGCATTCCGCTCCCACCTTTTTTTCATTTGACTTTTTAAAAAAAAATATAAACAAAGCGCTCCTAAAACAGGTAACTTCATTGCGTTTGTTAAAAGCTCAAAAGCTGTGTTCTCCAGCCCCAACATATAAAAATGAGTATACTGACAATATATTGAAATAAAATATAACAAAAATTACGCAACTTCAAAATATAAGGGCTTTAGCACAACACTGTTAATCGCAGGTGATCAAATGCAGGTCATGAGGTGACAAACATTTAACATTCAAATACCATGTGCTTCATTAAAATTAAAATAATAATAATAATATTAATATTATTATTATTATTATTATTATTATTATTTTTATTAGTACAGATAAGACTATAGCATCTACAAAAGTTCAGCTTGCAGAGCGTGAGAGAGACCAAAAGATGGTCATACTCATTCTCTGTGACGGCGTAAGAGGTAATAGCATCTGAATAATTCCATTATCCATCATAACGGGAGGGAAACAGGCTCCGCTAGCACCAGGCTCAGCTGCGTTTCGCTAATGCGGCCTTTCACTCACACACGAAACGCGCGCTGGCAGCGGGTAAACGCGGGGGGGGGCCTTTCACTCACACACGAAACGCGCGCTGGCAGCGGGTAAATGCGGGGCGGGGGGGGGGGGAGAGAGAAGCCGTAAGGCCTCGCCCCGGCGACACGACTGATGGACACGCCGAGCAAACTGCAACGGCGCTCGTTTCATACGCACGCGTCAGCCGGTTAAGGAAAACAGATACATGAAACAGGAAACATTAAACCGGTGACTGCGCATGGGGACGTTTACTCTTCCTTTAAATGAAAGAGTAATAAAGTAACGCCGAGCACAATTTGGCTAATCTTCGGGAAGAATAGCCGACAAGCCAAAGGTAGGGAGATTCATCAAATGGCCCCCTTCCTCTATTCATCCCTCTCCCTCCCCCCATTCTCACTCTCTCTTCCTCTCTCTCTCTCTCTCAAGCCTAGAGTATGCAACTCTTGAGATGACAGCAACTCTGCAGACAACTGCAACTCTGTTCAGTGACCTTTGAACCCATGTCCTTGTCTGATTCAGATCAGGAGGGGGGCCAACAGAAATCATATCAATGCTGGCATAAGTTATTGGAATCCAGCAAACTCAACACTAGTGAAACTTCAGACTGGGTTTAAAAGTCTCAATGAAAAATGAAGTCAACATGATAAATATATATTGGGGGGGGGGGCTATCAATCAAGGTTTTACAAGTATAAGTATACAAGTACAAGTAACAAAACCAGGTTACTTATCCTTACACTGCAAAGGGAAACACAGTGTGCTAAGCAGGAAGACAAAATGGCCATGCTTAGCAGAGACACAGCAGGAAGTGTGGCAGGGTAGGAACCCGTTTCTGGGTCAAAAGGAGAACCGGGTAGGCAGGAAGTGAGCACACACAGACCACCTGACGGGACTTAATCTAGATGAGGTACAGTCATTAAAAAACTTGAGAGTATACATCTCACAGTTGCAGTTAATTTCATTTCAATTTAGCCACTTGAGGAAATCAACTGCAATTCTATTCATTAACTGAAAAATCCACAGGAGCATTACAGTCGTTTTTCAATTAATTAATTGAATTTCAATTCATTTGCTGAATTGACTAACCCAAACCCTGATATTAATGCATGTGAGCTTCCGTGTGCCTGTGTGTAATTCATGGTTGAAGAAACAACAAACTGATAAATGAACAAATGGATAGGGTAGGAGGCATGTTTGAGGTGTGTGTGTGTGCGCGTACGCGAGAGGGGCGGGGGGGGGGGGGGGCAGGGGGGTTGAGTTGGGGAATGGCTGGTAGAGACAGAAAATACTGATGTGTGATTTATATAAATATCTTTACTTTTCACTTACGTATTGGTTTTCACAAAAAAGGAGCTGGTCCTTCCTATGTGTTTGTGCATATGTAAGATAGTGGAGCCAATAACAGCCAATAGGAGGATTCTGGGATACCCTCGGACAGCTGAGTCATCTTCATGGACACAGCTGGTACTGCCAACACTGCAAACCAGATCATCTGCGTCAGAGGCCCAGTTCCTTTCAGGACTCACACTGCCCCTGCACACTTAGCATTTAGCAGGGTAATTCAGCAGCTGCTGATTGTTTTTCGTTTACAGGGCAACTCAAATTCTAATCAAACTTTATAGCACCGAAGCAAGCTATGGAAAGTCTGGGGGCAGAAATAAATCAGCAATATCTGCCTGGCCGTATTGGCCGACAGATACCTTCCCGTTTTTCATTATGAGACAAATGCAAACTGCACCCACGTTTCCACATCCATGGAAGCTGATGAGCACAGATGTCAACTTATGAAGGGAAAAAAACATAAATTTTAATTGTATAACAAAATGTTTCAACTGGCTAAATTTATTAAACAAAGAGCACGAGTCTAGAGAGCGACTGAGTTTCTATATAGGATTTCATGGGAGTTTGGCTGATAAAAATGATAGATTAACAGAGCTTTGGAAGTCAGTGACCAGGCTACCATCCGAGAAGCATTTTCACTGAACTTACAGCATCAGCATCACATAAAATGGTGCGTGCACGTTGCCTAATATCAGCCATAATCTTGCAGCCGATAATATTGTACATTCCTACTTTATGGCGAAAATGATCTGTAACATGTAAAGAAAGGCAATTACCACATACCAGTTTCATAGATCAGCCTCCCATATGGGAAAATATGCCGAGTGACACGTTTTGCATCGCTGGGGCAGCCACACCCACTCAATAATATCAGTCAAAGAGATTCGTTTCAGATACGGAACGTGGCAAGTAAGAGAAGTAGGCAACAACGGACCACAATATGTTCAAAGCTAAAAATAAAATTCAATGAGTTTTATTCAAATGAGTTTTAGATTCAAAGATTTTAAACCTTCCAACAGTGGCAGGATCACTTGAATACATTGGCCGTCAGATGGCGTGATGTTTCCCTGTAATAATGTCAAACATCTGTAGCATTGCCTTTGTGAGTTTCAAAGTACACTATCAGAGATGGTGGTAAGGTTAAATTTGCCTTCTCGGGAGGTGGGGGGGGGGGGGGGGGGGGGTGGGGTGGTTAACCAAAGACTTGCTTAATACTTTGTTTCTCCCAGAAAATACACAGAGAAGTTAAGTACCCCACAGCAAGAGCGTTAGCTGTCATAGTGCATGCAGGGATAATCTTTGAGATATTGTAACAGTAATCTGTTCAGTGATGCTGAGAATTCAGCACTGAGGGACTCTAGGAAGTCTGCAATGTCTTATGGTGCATGTAGTTCACAAAGACACTTATATTGCACATTTTTTTAAAAGTCAAACAGTTCACATTCCATGAAGCTGGGAATTGTGGGTTAGGGTAGGCACAGTAGGTGTGGCCACCCTGGGGAAATCCAGAAAATATGCAGTTATCAAATTGCACTGGACTGTTCACCCTTTATTTCCTCAACACTTTCTGCAGTGTAACATTTTTTTGGTCGTACACATAAATGCCAGTCATGCGCAGTGAGGTGTGTGGTTTGGAAGGCACTGGGGAGAACATAACACTAAAGGCTGAGAAGTTCTGGGCCTTTCCATCTGGGCTTTTCCCCATGAGATTTTCTTCTCCCAGTATTTATGTGTTAATATTTTCTGTGCACTAAAATGAAAATAAAGTCAGGTGATAGTGAAGGTAGCGATGCCCCTGTGCCTACCTCACCCACCCCTAACGCCTACCTTCCTGACCCTTAAAGCATGGACCTGCCCCAAGCTGGAACACCAATAAAACCTCTTTTATGACAAGTGCAGGTCCTGCATTCTGCTGCCGGTCTAGAACCGCTGGCCTGAGTTTTAGGGGCAGGTTTTGGGTCAGTTCTGTTCCGGTTCAATCGATTGGGGAAATTAATTAAAATTCATTTAATTGAAAAAAAAACATGGCCGCATTATTCAATGAGGTTTTCAATTGATGAATTGACTGAATTAAAATGGAATTTCACCCCACTCTCTGCTGGATTTGTATGCAAGGCAACTGAAAGGACGATAGTACAGCAGAAATCACTGAGCCTGAAAAACGGAGATTGGACATTGAAACAAGCTGCGTACTCCGTCCAAAAAGAGAAAGTCAAGCAGTGACTGACACCATTAGCCACAACGGAACAAGATTATGTTTTCGTATTACCACTGTGACAAACTCGTGTGGGTGTAGAAGGCACTGTAAGTCTACACTAGAGTTTCCAGTTTCTGAAAAGGCAGGTGAAAACAGGAGAAAATCTAAAATAAAAAGTGCACATCTAGAAACAGCTCTGCCTCAGTCAGTTCTCGTGAATGCACCGCAGAGAGGCTGAGGGTGGGACTGGAGGGGTTCCGTACAGCTTTAAGACAACAATTAACCGACAAGCAAATGACTTCACGCTGCTTCCTAATCTCATTCTTTGCATAATATCCTCTGATTAGCATATCAAAGCAAATTAACACTTGTACATAAACGGCGGAAGAGCAGCTGTGGGCTCAGAAGTGCATTTCGGAAACTGCCAGGGTATGTTCCAGAACACCAGGAACTGGAAATTTGTTTTCTACACCACAAGAAAAGAAAATAAAGGAATCAATCTCTTCAAAAACAGAAGGGCACTTCATCCTGTCATTCCCTCTTTCACCTGCTAATAATGTCTGGTTTCTAGTACATGCTCAGTGTTGAATTCTGATTGTAATTTATGAGGCTGAAAAATGCTCAACATGTGGGACAGATAGCCTGAAGATAATAAGCTATGACACCAGGTATATTTTACTAAATAGGAGACATACGCAAAATCATCACAAGACTGATAAGATCCACTACAAGTCAGCACATTAAGCATAGTTTGGTTCACTCAAAGGCGGGTTTCACAGCAAGTACACATAACAAGACTCAGTCGCCTCATGTCCAAAGTTGTTACTCTGCCCATCGGGTGGATTACGTTATTACCTCACCAAACTAACATTTAATATGCTTATACAACAACATTCCACAATTACAGTTAGGATAATTTAAAAACACGTATTCCTCCGGGTTACAGTACCGTCCTTTGGGACCATATGCGTGCAGGGCCGCCCCTCGTAACAGGAGAGAATCCGGGGAGCAGTAGATTGCCAGCGGTGCTGGGATGCGGGCAGCAATGTGAAGTCCAAAAGATCACGCCAAACGACAGAAGAACTTCCAACTAGAAGTGACATCACCCGTAGCAGCACTATAGACGATAACTATGTCCACCCATATTATTTAAAAGCCAGCCTTTAGCGATCCATCTTTGTCTCCAGATTTGGTCTGTTACGACCCGGCACGTATCAGCTCACATGATGATTATTACCAAATGGCCAACTTTGCACCCAACCTGGATATGGCCATCTTCTCCCCTATCCTTGCTCTTCTCCTGTTTGAAAGTTCGTCCCTAGACACTCAAGAAAACAGGTGTTTGCCATTGAGTGTTTTAATTGTGTTTTTGCTTGTCAATGCGGATGTTGTGGAAAATCCAGTTTTGTGCAGTAGCCTAACACCTTTGACACTAGCCAAGGCTTTGGTGAAGATTTCTAAGGACAGTTATCTACTTTGGGACAACAGATGAAAGAGAACTTGATAACCAATTCTGGAACAAGCAAGCGGCTGTCACCGACTCCCCAAATCTGAAATATGCTAGCCTATATTGCACACTGAAGTAGCCTTATTGTCGATGTTAAATGACAATGTGTTGAATAGGCGACTTGCCATTCTTTTGGGATTCAAGATGAAGTATCTTATATCCTCCCTTTGAACAAATCTTAAATTCCACACTGTGACTTGTTTTGTTTTAGTGTTTAGTTGATTTAGCCTACGTGAAAAAGAAAACGCGTATGAACGTTTTCGGATCATTTGAGAATGGTCCATCAATCAAGAGCACTCGCTCGCGGGTCGGTCTCCGTGCGATCTCTTCAAGTCGTAGGTACAAACATGATCTGCGGGCAAAAGAAACGGGACGTGGCTAACAACCTGCCACCCTCCAAACAAGACAGCCACACGATCGCAGACCTTTCTTGACCCATTTTATTGCATGTGCATAACCCTCAATCTTCTTGAAATATATAGCTATTTATTTTAGGAAGAGAAACAGCCTACAGAGATTTAAAGTGTCTACGCTATAATAATACTGAGGGACCTGGGACGATAACGAGCAAAGATGGCGGTACAAAGCGTACAGAGACAACATAACGATGCCTTTTCTTTATGATCTCACTCACCACCTCCTTTCTTTGGGCATTTTAGCTACCCATATCAACGTAAAACTACATTCTTACCCGTTTTCTCCTTGATCTCACAGAGAACACTGAAAAGGGCAGGTTTCATGCGATGGCAGTTCAGTCCATGTTTCCTGTTTGGGTATAATGCAAGAGAGAAAAAATGTTATCCGAATATCCTTTTTCGCTAAAAGACGATGATTACGCTATATTTGTTTAATCGTTTTACATTTTAAAGGATACATTTTTACTGTTCTTACATAATTGTAACCATACTTGTGGCTAAGCGTCGGCAACGGAAATCGTGCACTAAAGTGCTATGTTCTTTACGTTTTTTTTAAATTCTACTGCTACTACTACTACGAATAATAATAATAATAATAATAATAACAGGCAGGATTTTAATGTAATATTGAATGACACTGAACAGATAAAGACTAAGTACATATTGTCAGAAAGTTTGTAACTTTTTGGTAAAATATTAACTTAGATATTCAGTTGTTGACTTCCTAATTCATTATAGTAGAACCGGCTACTGCAAGATAGCTATAAAAATTACAGCTACAATTCGAATTTTGACAAACATTTTCCAGTGGGTACAAATAGCCTACAGATTTGAAAAGCATACAGGAAGAGACGGCCTTAAAGTAGACTACTCAAGAATGTCGTAATGTGGTTCAAACAGTTAAATAGGCTACCGTCAGTTGAATTATTTCCAGAACTTTGAATTGTAGCCTACATAAGGATAAAACCTATGAATTATCTTAACTACTACTACTAGTTAACAAGAATTACAAGAAAACACCGGCTTTTGCCTCAAAGTGTGTTGCCTCTAATTTTCTGCCTTTAAAAAATATAAATATGGTTATAGTAGGCGAGTAAGACACCTGTGAAACCATCGTAAATATGCAACTGCATTATTTTTTAAAAAAGAACTAACTTTGCTTGTGCTTCATCCAGACTTTGGTCAGTAATAGTCATTATCTGATGTAGAATATCCCCGATATCTTGTTTTCTCCCGTCCGCGTCGGTCCCGTCGTGCATGTGCGCAGGCTGCAGACCCATGCCTCCATGCACCGAAAGGCCGGCCAGGTTCACGCCGGAGAGCGACTGCATCATCCTGGCTTGCTCGTCCATAGTCTGCCGCAACAGAATCAATGCGCTTCTTACGACCCAGACGAGAAGAGATTTCTTATGAAATCACATACAAACGCAATTCTTAGGTAGGTACGCTGATGAGGCTAATTATAAATCTCAACCAAATAAAAAAATAAAAACGATATATTTCTTGGACTACTCGTGGTTAACGAGAATGAATGATGACAAATCCAAGGATCACTTTTTCTTCTTGGAATATATATTTTTAATTCTCTCCACGATCCGAAGTAGGGCATCTAAATGTTTGGTCAATATTTATGTTCGCAGTTGTATAGGCAAAGTAGCCTAAATATAATCCTTTGAGTATTGAAAGCGTAAAGATGACAGTTTATGTCCTTTTGATCCTATTGGAATCTTCAAGTCAGTTGGTCTTTTTGTTTGATTCCCCGTCTTCGAAATGACTGCAATAGCCTATCTCCAGACGGATTTCTGGAATACGTTCTAAAATCTTCTTGCAAGTCTGTCTCCTCGTTAAAGTCGTCTTGCAAACTTGCCCAAATCCCCATTTATTTCAGAACACAAATTCCCCAACCAAAACTAGGAATAGCAAAACACAATGGAAATAAATAATACAAGCAATATAACGAGTCAGAACACACACATCACGATAGACATTATACTGTATTCCAAAGGAGCATGTTCACAAATGTTTTAATAAATTGAAAACGCTAAAGGAAACTGCCATAAAAACCAAATCAATTATAATGCTTAAGACGATGCTTATGATGTTAATGTAAACATCAACAATATAAACGCAGCCTAATTGAAAACTTTTACTGCACTGACAGGAAAAAAAACCCAAGGGGAAAAACAATAGCAAACAATGAATTGCAGTCTGTGGACCAATACACCAAAATGTATCCACGCTGGAATCTATGAGCCCAAATGTTTAAACTGCGTGCTTATAATTGTCGGCGGATGGCAGCGATAGTCAGCGACTGACAACGTGCCAATAATACTTGTTCAGTGCTGATATGCCAAAAACAATAGCATGGATAGAAAAACAATGCAAAATAATAAAGATGCCCGCTCCCAAGAGGTGGTGTCGGTATCATTCTCGCGGAATTCCCGAAATAAAAAAAACCGGCACAAGAAATGACATTAATAAAGAAAAAAGTATGCAGCAACTCGTTTACGAATCGATGAAAGCACGCGTGTTCAACTGTCCATAGCTTCACATGAGAACAGAGAAAAATTCGATCACGATAAACTCCCAGTAAAAAAAACGGCACATTAAACAAATTAGGCTATAAAAAAACAAGTGCGCTCACTGCAAACCCCACTTACGCACTGAAAGAACTGAAAGTGAATCTTCATTTGGACTCTCCGCCGTTGAAGCACAAGGCAATATTCTCCTACCTAGTCTTGCCCACAAGGTGGACCAGTAGAGACCATGTTTATATTATTGCAAATTGAGCTCAATCTCACCAATCCACATATACCTCTCTGGGATTGACAAATAGTACATCCAATCGGTATAAAGCATTTGACTGTAAAGCCCGTCCAATTAGCGTACAGAAACCTCAGAAGGTTTGTGCAAGCAGACACCAACTTCTGATTGGTCGTTACGACGGGTGACATCAACCGTATAAGCATATTGTGCTGTTCACTCCACCTTCTTTAGTTGCTATGGTAGCATGAGAAGTTTGGTTTGATATGGAGCGCCAATGTTTTATCTAACATCGCATCATTTTGAAACTGACGAATAACTTTTTCATTCGTAATGCGTGGAGCATTTGGTTGTATTGTTCAACAAGCATCTACAGAAGCTGGTTTGTTAGCTATAGGGAGATTATTGCAAACATAGACTTTTTTATGATGTCATATTAAATTCGAATGTTTGCCTTGTTACTATTGCCCAGGCTAGAATAATGCATTTACATTTCCCCGGTGGACCTCACACTTCATGGACAACATGTTATTGTACCATGAACATACATTAGATTCATATTTGATTAATCTCACCTCTGTAAGTGTAGTTTCTGCATTGGTAGGTGCCATAGGAAATAGTTCCAACCAAAAATAAGCCCAATTCTTTGAAGTATTAACTGGTTATATTCACACCTACAATAAAATTTAATTAAACATAAATATGAGATTAAAAACTGGTTGAAAGAATGAGGCTGACAACTATATATCTGTCAGAATATTTACAACACTACAAAAAGATAATTACTGCCATCAAGAAAAGTAATTTCATACCCTCGTATAGTATTATTTACATCTCAAATATGAATGTTTATTGTCAAACTAAAGGCAAATTAAATATCTTTCAATTCCTCGTACTTCACTGTGTATTGTATAGGAATATATTTTCTGATATATAAAATATTTTCTGCATGTGCATTTTACACTCAAGCATTGCCATGCTTTCCTGCTGAGGAGTTTCCCTGGTTAAGCAGGATCCTCTTCAGACATCAGGAGAGGCACATTTTTCTGCATATCTCTCTCTCTCTCTCTCTCTCTCGCAGTTTTTTACATTCTGGGATGCATTTGACATTCGTCAAAATTCCTCAGAAAACGTTGCATCACATTCATACTATTAATACATTACATTACAGGCATTTAGCAGATTTGAGCGAAACCAACATTTAAGTTTTCCTTCAGAAGATTTAAATTACCTTGTTTTTTTTTTTATATTGACAAACTACTGCTACATCAAATTCCTCATGAGAGCACAGCATTACCAGTAAACTGTGGGGTTTACAAATGTCAATGATTGCGGAAAGTTTCATTATAAACCGGTTCCTGATGTGCCGTTTTTTGTGCAGTAGATAAAGCTCTGCGATTGGTTATCTTCACAATCAATCCTAACATTCATGAAATATTATTGGTTTATTATATGTCAGTCAAACTCTTCGATGCTGTCCATTTGGCCGCGTCGATGATTCATTCGCACTTCCTGTTTGAAGGTAAACCAGTCAAAGCTGCTGTTGGATCTAAGAGGAAATATATTTCAGTGGAGTTTATTGTTTATTTTCTAACGGTATACCTGTTTTATAAACATAACTGAAATGAGACACTGTAAGTGGGAATACGAACAGCGGATACTGCGTCTTCTCGATATATATTTTCTTCGGGTCAGACATGCATAACGGTACGTTTCAGCTTCCTTGCTAAGGTGCAACCCCAAGAGGACATTTGCAGTTGGGATAAGGCCTAACGCTAGCTCGATAGCTATCTTGCTAGGTAAACCAAATTGTACGCTAAGTATACACAGTTTAGTGGCTTCTTTGACGCAAAAATGTTGCGGTCTATCTCAGATTATTTGTAACACTTGTAAGATTATCATTATCTGAATGCATATCCTGTGTTTTGCAATGCAGTGTCATCACAGACCCATAAAGTCAGAAACAGAAGTAGCTTGCTAATGTAGCTAGCTTACTACTAGCTAGCTATTTTGCCTGTTCTAGTTTGACTAGCTCTCTAACATTACATTAGCTAGGTAGCACCTTACAGTTAAACCAAAGTACGATAATATGTTGTAACAGCTCTCCAGAGTAAGGTATTATGTTGCCAGGCTAACTAGCTAGTTGCCTTCGAGTTAATTGCTGCCTATGCTTTGGCTCAACAACATCCGTGTGCAGTGTTTTTCCTTTGTGTTTAAGTTGTAAATAGTATTGTGTTCCAAATGTGAATAGGAATACGCGCGAACTGGTTTGCATGAGATGGGCTCGTTTATAAGTATCATTTGGCTAGCTTATCTATCTCTCCAACTATTCAGCAAACGTAATGTAATGGGACCTGGCTAACCTTATCTCAGTTAAATGCTTAGCTAATCGTGTGTATGGTAGTGATGGAGTGGTTGCTAGCCAGTTGCTTTCTTGCAATGGCTAATTGCAGGTGGCTGCGTTAGGTTGCCGATAATCATTGAGTCTCAAAACATTTGAGCATGTGTTGTCGCATCTCATATCGTCAGACATAAACAGCTGAAGTTAGCTAACTATCCGGCGATAGAAAATTCAGCACACTGTACAACTAGCTAGCTGATTCGCTAATTGAAACAGTCACACATATCACATGCTATTATGATTCTTATTTTTTAAATGCACTCAAATTTGTAAAAATAACATTCGGACTATCCACATAATAGGAGAAACCATGTTAATCTAGAATACCGCTGGAGTCGCCTTGAGTCCTTCCTCTGTATTTTTGTGACGGTTCACTTAATTTCATTCTCCCTTTTTATCTTGTGTTCTGAGCGGTCATTCACGGAATCGTATGATCCTTCATACAACAGAAGCTCATTTTTGGGTGCAGTACTAGGCAGAGTGGCAAAGAACCACTGTAGCAGTGCAAAACAGGACTGTCAATTCATAGCTGACATACACTACGTTTCCAAAAGCATGTGGACATCCCTTCTAATTAGTGGCTTCGGCTATTTCAGCCACACCCATTGCTAACACGTGCATAAAGTTAAGCATACAACCACGCAATCTCCATTGACAAACATTGGCAGTAGAATGGGTTGTACTGAAGAGCTCAGTGACTCAACATGGCACTGTCATATGATGCCACCTTTCCAACAAGTCAGTTAAACAAATTGCTGCACTGCTGCAGCTGCGCCAGTCAACTGTAAGTGCTGTTATTGTGAAGTGGAAGGAACAACAACAGCTCAGCTGCAAAATTGTAGGCCTCACAAGCTCATAGAACGGGACTGCAGAGTGCTGAAGCATGTAGCATGTAAATATCATCTGTCCTAGGTTGCAACACTCAATACAGAGTCACAAACTACCTTTGGAAACAATGTCAGCGCAAGAACTGTTCGTCAAGAGCTTCATGAAATTGTTTTCCATGCAGGACGGTAGATCTCCAGGAACAGGATTTTAGCAGCCCAGCTATAGGTGATTCGGGGATTGTGACAACGTGTAAAACTGTCATTATTTATTGTGCTCTACGAAAATGTATATAAATTCATATGGTTTCTTTATTATTAAACATTTTTAAAGTTATGGGGATTTAGGACCACATTTTCATTTAACAGTAATGCTCAACTTTAGCCTTTATGAATGTATATTCCAGCTATATCTTCTGGTTAGACGGCATGTTGCTCCCCAGTTTCTGTTTTTAACGCTTGTGTGGCAGTTGTAAAATCCTCTGGGGGGAAAAGCTGCAGTTATTAAATGACATGGAGCCTACAATGGCTATTTATAGAATGTTTATTCAGAAACGTTGGGGTGGGGGGTGGGGGGTGTTTAGATGTGGTGGAACACTTCACACAGATGGGATTTCTAAGCCTGCCGTTTACTTGCAAACTGGAGAGCATCCAGTGCCTTAAGATTTTAGAGTCTCTGCCTCTACTGTTCCACATAAACAAATTCTGCGTAAAGAAATGCTTCTCATATACATTCAGTATTTATGTTCTGCTAATTACCACCTAAGTCCTTTTGCTGTAGTGACAGAATTCAGCCTGAAAAACCTTTTGTATTTTGTTAATATTGTTGATGAATTCAAAACCCTCAATCAACCCCCACCCCCATGTTTATTTTTGATAAGGCTTAAACAACATTCACCTGTTGCACACTGCTAGGTGGAGCCGCCATGTGAAGTTGGGTTTGGGAGTAGAGTCAAAAGGCCCTTAAAACATTTGGGACAGGGCTCTCCAGGCCTGGCCCTGGGTAGCTCCAGGGTCATTTCACCTTAAAATTAGCAACTAATTCAGATATGTTTTATTAGTATAATCAACTGCTTTAATTAGACAATTATGCACTCTGTACCTGCTACTGTGCAATCAGTAAGTATGTGGACAGTGACACAATTTTTGTTGTTTTTGCTCTGCACACATTGGATTTGAAATTAATCTGTGAATGTGAGGTTAAAGACTGTAGTGAGGTTAGAGAATATGTAGCTAGTTCCCACATTTTGCATTGGTTCAACACAAGTCATTTTGTGGAGCACACTCCATTGTATTTGCACAGTGTGAATACCAGCGACATCAGCTGTCTTTGCTGACCCTTAACGGCATCGCTGTTTCTCCCGGTTGTCTGGCTCCCAGTTCACTCTCATTCATTTGACCTTGCTGAAATGAATAGTTTAAAAGTCAAACTTGCTATGAAGGATATAAGAGAGAGTACTAATGTCAACAAAAATTGTGTCACTGTCCAAATACTTATGGACTGCACTGTAAATTCAGTACAGGCTTTCAGGCCCTTCAGGACAGGGGTTGTGGGTCCCTATATTACAGGGTGTTAAAACAAAATGGCATCCGCCAGATTGACAAAGCAATGTTCCAAAGTAGCATAACACTGCCCTTCTACCCTGTATGTGGTATAGCTCGTCAATGAGACAGGCTGTCATTTATTTGGAGTGCATGCTTCATTTATTTTCTTATATTTTGCTGTGAGACACGCAGTAGTTGGGATGTCTAAGCGAAGCAAGTTCAATTTTGCAGGATTTTTCCATCACTCTTGTGGCTTTGTTCAAAACTAATGTAGAAACAAAACATTTCTGTAACCATTACTCTCTTGAACTGGCAAATTGGCAGAGCAACTTTTCTGCAGTGCCAACTCTGACTATCATTGAGAACCCTACATTGGTAAAGTCCCATAACATTTCCCTAACAACTGAAAACACACCTGTGTATCTTGCATTGGGGCTCATGTAACACTGAATTGGTATAGCCTATCTAACGCTGTCTTCAATTTCCTTTGCAACTTTAAAGCTATACATCCTCAATCTTCCTTTGGCACCCACCACAGCATAACTCTGTGTTGTAGGCTTATGTATTAATCCCCTCTGTTGCTGATAACTTTATATATTCACTTTAGTCACTGTTGAAAAGAGCTGGAACACCTGGGCCGGACATTTGTGTTTGTATGTGGGTTACGTTTCCCTGTCCATGGTGCTGAAGGGTGGGTACCTCAAACAGAGCCCCAAAATGGGGCAGCCCTCTGTGCTTCACCCTCACATCTCTCAAGGGTGATGGACTATCTGTGATTTATCTTGCCTGCCACTCATTTTGTGTTGAGTCTGTGGTAACTGTATGCAACTGGGTTTTGGAGTGAAGCAGTCTAATATAAGGCCCCCTGTCGGTGAAACCTTTTTGTGTTTGCATCATGAAAATCTTGCATCACCACCTCTGCCTCTTGTGCTGCACCAGTTCTGAGGCAAGTGCCTTGGTGCACTCTAACATGCACGTCTTTGAGTGTGGGAGGAAACCGGAGTACCCAGAGTAAACCCACACGAACACGGGGAGAACATGCAAACTCTGCACAGAAAGGCCCTAAGCTGAGATTCAAACCCACAACCTTCTTGCTGTGAGACAGTGCTAACCACTATGCCACCGTGTCCGCCCGCATAGTGGTTACATACACACATAGTATGGAGGACTGTGTGTGTATGTATGTACACCTGTACAGCTGGGACTTGCAGTTACAAGGCGAAGCAGTGAATAAGATGTCATGTCTCACTCAGGCATGTCTCTGTAGAGCCATAATTGCCAGTCACCAAATTGGCTTGTTAATTAGGAGATTAGTGTTTTTCTCCTGGCACTAGATTTGTGGTTTAAGTGAGGACAATATCGGGCACATTTTTCTCAGTGTTGTCTGCCTCTCTTATGGTTTTTAAATTTTATTATTTTTATTTATTTATTCATTATTATTATTATTGTTATTATTATTATTATTATAATTATTATTATTAATAAAAAAAAAACCACATTTCAAGACTGTCTTGCATTTTATTTTGGCGCAGATTTATGGCTTGTTATGCATGTGTCACCTCAGTATGAATATAGGCTAACTCTTCTTTATTGATTACATGTAGGCCTATTGCCCAGGGACTACGGGTGGAAATGAGCAAATTGCTATAACCCGGTGCATTACATCTTTCCTTGTTTTATATAAGGTTAATGTTCTTTGTACACTGTCCCTGTTTAAATAAACTAAATAAATAAATTTGTATTTTCTGAAATGGTATGAGATTAATTGGCTCCTGACACTTATAAATAAATGATGATGTATTTTAAAATAAAATTCCACAGGGCCACGATGTTACGGGCATTTTCAGTCTGGTCCCATTTCAAGATCTGTTCTGAAACAGAGCAGTTTTCAAAAAAAAAAAAAAAAAACCCTGTACCATTTGACAGCTGTCATGTTTTGTTTGATATTGATGTTCCTGCCAAATGAAGTCTGGCCCATTTTGATGTACGATGCAGAATACTCCTGGAGTTCTTGACGGAAAACAAAGACACAAGGTTGAAGTGCAAGATGGTTGCCGTAGATACCATGATGCACCCGGTTGCATTTCTTTGATCCATTTGGTGTTCTCTGCCAAATTTATTTGACCGTGAGAATTGAGGCACCACAACTATCCTCTAGCGCTGGTCATTTTGACAGTAAATGTTACTGTCTCACTATGTGTTGAGCAGCCTACACCCAAAAAACAAACGCATTACTGTTGTGTTCTGTCCTAGTCTCAGAGCGATTGCTTTCATACTGGTTTGGGTTGCGTTTCAGTGGCAGTTGAGCCAAGACCTCCAGTTTCATGAAAAATAAAATAAATGAATAAAATTAGTAGCCCAAATAAAAATCTACTTCTCTCCCGCTATCAGGAAATTTGAAGTGGGATCCTGGAGGCAAAATGACCCGATAACCTTCTTGTTTGTCATTCCTAACCTATGCTTAAAATTTTATTCAGACATGAATCTGCCATTCTTAACAGCCCTGCCCCACCTTCACCACCCCCCCTTACCCCCCACCACCCCTCACGTCTATGCGCCTAAACCAAACCTACTCCTGAATCCTCAGCCAAGGTAGATAAATGTTAAGAAGGAACTATAAAAGATACTAGTGCCGGTTATTAGGCCTGGCTGGC
Source organism: Anguilla anguilla (assembly GCF_013347855.1). Classification (NCBI taxonomy): domain Eukaryota; kingdom Metazoa; phylum Chordata; class Actinopteri; order Anguilliformes; family Anguillidae; genus Anguilla; species Anguilla anguilla. Next base: position 30,460,843 of record NC_049214.1, read on the forward strand.
TGTTAACTCCCCAGGTAGCCTTTAGCCCATTCACAGCGTGGGAGGTAAGCCAGCAAACCGCTAACAAGGTTATAAACGGCCAATTAGCAGGTGGACTTTTATGTGATACATTGATGGGATGGCAGTAATTTTTGACTGGGAGTTTATGGACCCTCTCTCGACATGTTAACGACCTGTAGTCGCCTTGGCAAACATACATGTGGAGAATGGACGTGTGTGTCTTCAAAACCATGCTGTAGATAAAGCATATGGTTGGGAGTGGGGCGGGGGGAGGTCCTGGCATTTAAGTTGCTTGAAGTAGCCTAAATAAATGAGTGTGATGCTGGAGACCTGTGTAAGCTCTTGAACATTAAGCCTGCGAACCCCCAAGGATGGTGGCACACGCTGACATCTTACCTTTCCTCTCCTACAGGAGGGCACCCATGGTCCAACATGGAGACAAGAAAATAATCCCCCACAGAAGAAAGAGGCGACGGCATCTCCCTGATTCCTGCAGAGAGTGAGAGAGTGAGGGAGAGAGAGGAAGTGAGTGAGAGACAGAAAGACAGAGGGAGCAAGAGGGAAAGGGGGCAAGAGAGAAAGCGGGAGTACAAGGGAACGAGAGAAAGGAAGAGAATAGAAAGAGAGAGAAAAACGGCTGAGAGAGAAAGATTGGGGGAAATAAAAAGAGAGAGAGAAAGAGGGAGAGGGGAAAGAGGGAGACGGAGAGGGAGAGAGAATGGCATTCCTGGACAACCCCGCCATCATCTTGGCGCATATCCGGCAGTCCCACGTGACCAGCGATGACACGGGCATGTGCGAGGTCGTCCTGATCGACCACGACGTGGACCTGGAGCGGTGCCAGCAGTCCTCCGCCCCGGGGGACGGGGGGCGGGGCATGTCCGGGCCCAGCTCCCTGGGGGACGGCGGTGCCGGTGAGACCCAGGGCTGCGACCTGTCCCAGTCCGTTGACATAACCTCCAGCTGGGACTTCGGCATCCGCCGGAGGTCCAACACAGGTAGCTCCTCCTCCTGCGACCTACCCCTCCCCGTCTCACAAGGGGTGACAACATGGGCATAAGTCAGTTGATATCACCTTATATATTATTGTAGACTAACCAGGTGGTTGACTCCATATTCTTAACATTGAAAGTTTAGTCTCCGTTCCATTGAAGCTTTCCAAATTCATGCATCTTCTAATAATTTGTGAGCAAACCAGAGACTCCTGTTTCTAACTACAACCTCCTGTAGTTAAGAAAAAAGGGAGGACCAGAAGGGACATAGGAGATGACCATTGGTAGTCTAATAACATCTGTGATGTGGTCTTGCAGAACACCTAGAAGAGCTCCACCAATCATGGAGTATGTTTGTCACAAGCAAAATAATCATGTAACCATGATTGGTGGATACTTTCTGGCTAATTCTGGAGATTCCCACAAGAGTCATGGAAGTGCTGCCAGAAAGTGTCCACTAATCAGGATCAGTGCTGACCCACGGGTTGTTACCAGCACAGTTCATGACTGGTAGAGCCCCTCTTTGTTTTTTGCCAGAAAGGTGACATCACGGCTGTTTTACCCTATTTGTATTATCCTTGCATGAACCAGGAAGACAGCCCAGGTGTCCAGTCAAACCTCAGGGTGTTTTGTCCTTAAATTTGAGTTCACATATTAAGCACGTCTTCCTTGTTTTATTTATTTATTTATTTATTTGCATTTAATGTTTGTAGATAATTGTGAGTTCTGTATGTAGCCTATTTGTTATTTTGTTTTACATGAACCGTTGCATCTTTTATGACATCATCTTAATATCACTGTGACTTTGCAATGAACTATGGGAGGCACAGCTTAAAGTTTAAAACATAGCAACAGAATTTCTCAGCTGACTAAGGCACAGGTAACCCCACACTATAGATGACAGATTTTGAAATGATAAAGTTAATTACAAGCAGCCGAGAGAATGGCTGCTGATGTACCTGGAGTTGGGAGCTTGGTTCCTCGTGCCTATTTCATTATGTGCGATTTGTCATCGTAATAGCAGCACTGTTGTCGAGCAGGGTACTGCTTGTATTGTGCTCTGTGTGTGTTATTTTCTGCAGACAGGGCTACAATATTCCTTTAAGTTCAACTGGACAAATTTAAGGACAAAACACATTGTATGGTGATTGAATGGAGACCTTAGGTATCCTTCTTATTTCTTAATTCTTCTGCTTCTTTTTTTAAATCAGCTATGCTTTCCTGTAGATAATTTTACATAGCTTACTGTTCTCTGTTGTCTGCTTTGTGCCTGTTTGAATATAGCTGATTTTATTTCTGAAATGTAATGAACACTTGTAAACCTGTTGGTATACAGGAGAGTGCTTTTGGATGTATGTAGGGCAGTGTTTCAGCGGGGGTCATGTGTGGGAGATTGGCGCAGCTGTTTCAGTTGGATGCCATTGCAATCAAGAGGCTGCTTTGGGCTTGATTTACATGCAAATGGAAATGATGCCTTGATTTGCACGTTTGCTGCAAAGCGGTTGATTAGTTCTGTTTTTTTTTTTTTTTTTTTTGATGGTAATTTGTGCCAATTTTTCTTTCTTTTTTAGTTAACCCTTTCACTCATAGAAATGACCCTGGGGATTAAATGGTAAAAAAAGGGTTAACAATTAAAACATTTCAGAATAAATGTTTTAATTACTACAGAGGAAAATTGCATCAGTGGTGTTTAGAAAAGCAAATAAATTGCTGAAACAAAAAGTGTCAAGTTCAGTTAAAAGGAACATGTGTTTGGTGAAAGGCTGCCTTGTTTGAAATTCATTAGTAATGGAACACATTAGGCTAGTCTTTGCAGATGATTTTAGATTCTGTGTTTCTGAATGCTCAGTGGACATTCACTCTAACAGTGATGTGTTTTACTTTGAATTAGCTACTGCCAGTTTTGGCAGTTGCCAATGTTTTGTAAGGGAGAAAGGTAGCTTTTGATTAAATTTGTTGGGTATGCCCAATGAATAACCAATGGACAAACACATTGCAGTTAGACTGTGCAGAGGACGCTGAGAGGAAGATAAAAGCAAATTAAATTTACCACTCTGGTTTTAGTGAATAGTGTAAGAAATCTATCAGAAAGTGCAAAATAAATGCACCAAATTTTATTGATTGTTGTTGAACGTCTTTGGAAAAGAAAACCAAAGGGTTCATGCTGAAGACTTTCAGAATATGAGGAAAAACTGCATGAAAAGCTGTTCAGCCCACCATTTTGGCTCCTCATTTCACCTGCACCTATACGACAACAACCATCCTCTTACACAAAATGGCAGCGAAACTCATTAAATAAGGCACCTTTAGCTGGTAACTAGTTGTGTTTATGAGTGGAAGGGGGTGAGGCATTTGCCAGTCTTTCCTTGCAGGGGGGTGTGGTCACCTTTCAGGTGTCTTAAGGTCTTCCAGGTTCCTGGGCATCAGACTGCTGTATTTTCTGGTGCAGCCATGGGCATGGAACCCTGAATGGCCTGGCACTCCTCTGTAGGGTTGGTGCTGGGCGGTGCTGTTAGTTTTTCCTGGGAAACGTGAAGGAGGTGGGGGTAAGGTGATGAGGGTGGGGGAGTCCAAAGGCTGCCCCAGGGCCTGGAACTTTGGGCTCCCCCCCTCCCCAGTTCTGTTTTTGGGTGCCATGTTGTTGGTGGGGCTTGTGCCAGTTTTCTTGCCCAGAGAAAACAAAATAAAAAGATGCTCCAATGAGGCTGTCTCTCCAGGGAACCCAGGCAGACGTGAGAGGCCCGGGGCAGCCGGTAAGCATTGTGGTGAGACAGGGAGAGCCGCACGGCCACAGCCATGTTCACTGCCCTCGCCCGTTACCCACTCTACCCAACAGAGCCAACCTGCTGCCTGTCCATTCCCAAGCTACCACCCACTCTACCCAATAGGGCCAACCTGCTGCCTGTCCATTCCCAAGCTACCACCCACTCTACCCAATAGGGCCAACCTGCTGCCTGTCTATTCCCAAGCTACCACCCACTCTACCCAATAGGGCCAACCTGCTGCCAGTCCATTCCCAAGCTACCACCCACTCTACCCAATAGGGCCTACCTGCTGCCTGTCCATTCCCAAGCTACCACCCACTCTACCCAATAGGGCCAACCTGCTGCCTGTCCATTCCAAAGCTACCACCCACTCTACCCAATAGGGCCAACCTGCTGCCAGTCCATTCCCAAGCTACCAATCCCATTGCCAACTTACTGCCAACCTGTGACTTGATGTCTGTGTATAGTGCGCATTGTCCTAGCCAATTGCCCAATTTGATTAATTGTAGCAACATTATGCCAGCCTTATGCCAACATACTGCCAACCTGTTGCTTAATGTCAATGCATGTATTTGCTTCAGAGTGTGAAACATAGCAGCATTGTGCAATGTCCTCACTTTTCATCCATTCTGCTCAATAGTGGCAATCACACACCCGACCTACTGTCAACATGCTACCAACCTGTGACTGAATATCAGCTTATTTATCTGAGAACAACACATAGCAGCAGTGTGCCACGCACTCCCGTTTTCTCCAATAGAGGCAACCTTATTGCCAATTACTGCCAATGCATTGCCAACCTACCATCACCCTGAGATACTGGGCTCTATTTTTCGAAATCAGTGTCGTGGCAGATGTCCTCCCACTCTGGTGCACAATGAGTTATGAAATTATCAAACGCCCATAATGTCAGCATTTTTATCTTAAACTACAAAACATAGCAGCGATGTTTCCTTGGTGTTTTTAGTCAACCAAAACAAAAAATGCCTTCCATTTACAGTGAAACGACGTGAAGTAGCTAAGGTTTGAGATTTTTTATGGGAAAATATGCCAGTAAATATCCGAGATATACGCAGCAGTACGGAAATAATTGTATATCCTCTAGAAGACTGCTTATTCATTTTAGAATATTTCTGGTTTTGTGCTGCATGATGCGTGTCCTACACAAAAGCAGCAGTTAAATGCTAGCGTGTGAATGATGCCCAGAGTTGTTTTACTCTCTGTTCCTGTTTACACTATGGCAGGTGGTATCTCAGCACATTATGACAGCTCTTTATTAGCAGTATCATCAGAAAACAATTCCATTTTGTCACTGACCGGTTGTACCACTGTTTGTCAGGTTTTGATAAGGGGCTTGCGTATTGTTTAAAAAGAGACATTTCTTAATGGAGATGTACACTGACAGTTTTTTTTTTAATTGTTTGTTCTGCGAAGGGAGACTATTGCCTAAAATGAGTGAATAATAATCACTAACTGTATTTGGTTAGGTTTTTTCTCATGTGGGATACATGTATTGTATCTTTTGCTTCCATTTTGATCACCAGTACATTAAATGTCAGGGCTTTTACAGTCCTCTCACCATCAGCGTGTCCTTTTGATTGTGTACTTGTGTTTATGAAAATATGCCTGCAGGGGGCAGTAGAAAAATGAAGGACCTTCAAAATGGCAACAGACAGTCGTAAATATGGGACAGAGCAGCCCATAAAGGAGAAATAAGAACATTTATTGAGCTTCTAAATGAGTCTGTCTCTCTGGGGCACCCAGGACAGAGTGATGGTGAATGAATGCTAGATACACTGCAGCTAGTGTGCAGTAGTGTAGTGTATTTTGAAATATGGCAAATTCTAAGGAAACTTTTTTTGTGGGGGGTGAGGGGGGGGGGAATGAGGGAAAGTCAAATGCAGAAAAAAAACTGCATTTCAGCAATTTTGAAAGCATGCTGAGGTAGAGTTAGAAATGTCTGGACTGAGAGATTTCAGTGAGCAGTGAGCAGAGAAGTTTATCTATAAAAGTTTATCTATAAAAGCATTTTCATTGTTAAAAATTAGACTCCCTTGTATGATTTTTTTCAACATCACTAACAATGATTTCTACATACAAAATCATACACTTAACCTTGAAGTTCACTTTTAATATTCCGTCCTGTGCCGTATTACTCTGATGATGTCCTGAAAGCTTTACCACTTTAATATCAGTTATGAATAAGCATTCAGCAGCCTGACGGATGTTTTTCCCCCAGACGTTAACTGCTGACTTTTACTGTTTGAAAATAAAAGGGAAGAAATGAAGTGAAGAAGTTCCTGTGCTTTGGCCTGAGGGGTTATTTTTTGCGGTAGCAACTTGAAAGTGTTTCAGGTCGTCTCCGCGGAGCGGAGAATCACTGCGCATGTGAGGAAGAGGAGGAGGAGGAGGAGGAGCACTGCATCCACTCTTTCAAGCGGAAATCACATTTTCATTAGACTTTCATGAGTTACATTATAAAAAGAAGAACTGAGCCTCTATTTTTATTCAGATCTGGTTTAGAAAAACGGTTAAATTGATGTGTTAAGAATTGTAATGATTGACTTTGAAGACATTTTGTGTTTTACTTTTTTTTTTCTCTTCCTCTTAAAGCTCAAAAGCTGGAAAGACTGAGGAAGGAACGTCAGAATCAGATAAAATGCAAAAACGTGCAGTGGAAGGAGAGGAGCTCTTCACAGTCAGGTAGGCCTGTTTCATCTGCCCTCCCAGGAAGGGGAGTCTCACTTTTCTACAGCCGGAAAATACACTCAGTCGAATGCGGTCAGCACATTTCCACCATTTACACCGCTTGTAGTTTGTTTTTCTGCCTCACATTTTACACAGATTGTCACAAGACCCTTAATAGGAAAATATATGCTTTATGCTTGAAATTGTTAAATATTTGTTAGGCTGAAATGGCTCATCAGCCGAAGCCTGACTTGGCAGTTTTAAACTAGATACTTGTGATGGGAGAGTGAGTCTTCATAGACCCTGTAATGGGCGTGGCTACAATGTGATGTCAGACTGACTCAAAACCAATGGAAATTGCTGTCCAGGGCAAAAGACTGAGCTGATCTAATCTGTGAGTTCTTGATACAGGCTTTATATAATGACTTCATTTTGTATTTCATAATTGCTGCCACTGGAATTTCAGATATGATTCAAGGAGAGTGCATTTCGGTTAATGTTTGTGTTCTTAACATAAGCAACTGTAACTCATACTTACTTGTGCACATGTAAAATTGGAGCCTTGGTGTGGTTGCTCCAGTCCAGCATGGTCCTGTTCGGGCTGTTTTTAACCCAATCCCCCCCTTCCCCGTGGCAGCGGAAGACATGGGCTCCCTGTTTGAGAAGAAGGATTTCCGGGACCGTCCTCGGACCGCGGGGCGGCAGTCTACCCTCTCCCTGAGGCTGGAGCAGTGCCCCCAGCAGCTCAACAACCCTTTCAATGAGTACTCCAAATTCGACGGCAAGGTGGGTGCTCCCAGGACCCTGCACGACCCTGGGCCGATACCTACTGCCCCTCCCTGGACACCCCGTCCTTCCCGCACGGGGCCTTGGATTCATTTATATTCATTTTCAGTGGCAAGATTCAGCCAGTTAGCATCCCGCCAAAACGGGTGTGCTCGAACTGACGGAAATGGGAATGCAGAGCTCTGGGCCACGTGATCACAATGAGTGCTGACCTAGGATCAGTTTTGTCTTTGAGCTCATAATGGATAGGATTAGGGTACGAACAGGGTGAAACTGATCCTAGAACAGCACTCCTACGTTGAGACGCATTGTGTGTACCGGCCCAAGTCTGAGAGAGAGTCGCTGGAATGGCAGATTTCAGGGTAAGTGCAAGCGTGATTTCTAGTGCAAATTAGGAGGCAATGAGCATAACTGAAGTTTATGGTGTAGTCTCAGTGGAAACCCAATCAGAGCTGACCTGCTTTGATGTTACAATGGGAATGCCCACTCGCTGGATGACTTGGGAACCAGGCTAACCGCTGCATGGTCGCGAAATGTCTCCTCTTTCACCAACACGAGAGAGCGAGAGAGAGAGAGATGGAAGGAAGACAGGAGAGAGAGAGAGAGAGATGAGAGAGAGGAGAGAGAGAGCACACTGCAGTAACGGCACGCTGAGTAAATGTCACCATGCGTTACTCCGCCTTTTAAAGGGAATTTTCCGGATAGCGTAAAGGTCAAGCCGCCGCCGTTGCGCTCGCACCGCTCTCTTTGTCCTCGCGATCCGCCACATCGGATTTAGCGGCTATCGTGCGATTTGCAGCGAATTGCGTTTCTGTCAATGAACTCTTGAGTACAAGCTCTTTAGGGACTGATTCCATGTCAAGTAAAAAAAAAAAAGAAAAAAAAAGGAAGAGACATTGTTTTTTCCCCTCTGCTTGCACATCATATTCTTTGCTTCCATTTTTTAGATGCATTTATGAGTGATACAGCCTTCGCAGTGCTCACTCCTTACATATCATCTGTTTTCTTGCGGAAAAACCTTCCATCTACAAAAAAAAAATGTAGTCGGGAGCAGCGGAAAAAAACCTGCTTCTCGTTCCCTTTTGCCTGTATAGCATTATGTTTTAGGCACGTGGGGCTCTGTACCAGCTTTATTAGCTGCAGAGTTATGAAAGACTGGCCGTACCTAGAGAACGTGCAGTGTGTGGTTAAAGCAGAAGCGGTGTGAAACGGACAGGCGAGGAGGGACACAGTCAGTGGTTACCGTCTGCCGTGTGAGAGGGGCTAACCAGTGGCTGCTCGGGTGAAGGTCGGGGTTGCTCGCCTGGCGGCTGTTCATTCGGTGATTCGGCTGCAGGCGGTTGGGCCGGGTGTGCCGTGAGTGGCGGGCGAAGGGGCGGTAATCAGGTCCTTCCCCCGAAACCTCAGTAGAGGCCTCCAGGTACAGTGGTGCCTACCCTCAAACTATTCCCTTTGCACGATCAACTATTGTCAGACAAGAACCTTTGTTTGACCACTACACCAGAGTTTAAGCTTTGAAAGGCACAGGGCTTAAAAATGTGAAAAGGCGTACATTTCTCTGACAGCGATTAGATCCGAGAGATTGGACATATGGGGAGAAAAGAGAGAGAGAGAAGAACTGCTAGGTAAAGAACGTGACTCATAACGCACTTAAGTTCTGACGCACGTCCAGAATTATTTTCTTTCCGCAAAGGTTAAAACCCACGCTAAACGATCTGCTGACCGTGAGTAAGATCTCATTTTGGTTTCGCTTCTCCGATACCTTCATTAATTGCTCGGCGCTGAATTAAAACTGCAGCCGGTTCCCATAGTAATTAACTGGAGAGTATTAGGAGGCTGTAATTCACATTAAAGTAAGCTTTTAATAGCTCAGTCTAGGTAATGAGTCCAAAAGAGCATGTATTAATAAGAACAGTCAATGGCTGTAATAAAGCGAAACAACTTTTAAATTAAGATCCATTTTCTGTGGAAAAGGATTTAAGAACTGCACTCTTGCCATTTCTGCTAATGGGGGCTAAAAGTTGAGCACTAATGGTTGCTCAGAATAGATTATGGTGAAAAGATTTTTTTCTTGGTTAAATTAGTGAGCGGAGGGAGCCATCTCTTGCTTAACGCAGTAAATCGATATGACAGTGCAGTTCTTATCACAGGTTTGTGTGCGCAATCCTGAACGGCCTGTAATAGTATGATTAAACAGCCTAGTCTTTTCTTTCCAGGTGCAAAAATACATATGTGGTGTCTCTCACACACATACACTTGTGAATACACACACACATACAAGTGTGCTATGCACACACATATGAAACCCCTACCCGCCCCCCAGCACATACACATACACCATTACACACACGCACTCATTCACTTGTACATACTTGCACACATGCTGTTATGCACGCACACACACACCCACAGGACCCACCAGCCGAGAGCGGGCAGCAGAATAGCAGGAGGGGGCTCTGCCGCCCCCTGCGCTCCCTGCGTTTGCCTGGTTAGTGGGAGGACAGTTTCTCACTCTGACCGGCGTTAGCAACGCAGCCGCCCTCAGTGCTCACTTTCATTACATCACGCGCATGCGGAGCAGACCAGACGGCCTCCTCACGGGGTAACTTATGGAGCTCGGCTGTTACAGATGAGCCCTGCGTGCTTACAGAATCGCACATCTTTACTCGGTCAGTTAAAGGGGAGGTTCACTAAACGCATTACCCCACGAGTGGCTTTGAGCTTGCAACCTCCCACAAACAAACTTCACAGCTCTGGCTCGCAGTATTTTAATATAGCGCCCGGCACACGGTTCGGCTGCACAACTCCTGTGTGTATTTGCGCACACCCAGTGATGTATGATCTATGGAAGTGCGTGCAGATCGGGCCTGCCAGGGAGCAGCAGCAGCAGAAAACAGCAGAAAGCTATTTGTTTGTAAATGTTGGAATGCATTAAGTTAGCGTAGCTGGAAGCGGTGAAGTGGCTGGTGTATATTGCCGTGCCCCTCTGTGATACGGGGAGATTGCTGCCCTGACTGAAAATGATGAAAGATGTGCCTGCAGGAAACTCGGGGAAGCTGGTGTGGAGCTTGGAGATTAAACTCAGCATCATCAGCATATCTGCGTGTCTCCTAATGAGCGCGCGCACGCAGATCTGGGAGGGTTTCCAGGTACCTGTAAGTGTGCGGTTGTGGGAGCGCTCGGGTGGCACACCGTTAGGGTCCACTCTCTCCTCGGGGGGAAGTGCGATGTGGAGGTTCTCCCCGAGCGTTAGGCCGCGCTTCGGCAGCGGGAATCGATTTGCGCGGATCGAGGCGTGACTGGCTTGCCCGCCCGACGGTCTTGGTTTTCGATCCCTTTTGATCGCACAAATCGACCACACCTCCTCTTTCCCTGTGAGGCTCGGTTTTGAACCTGAAAGCTGGCCCAGAATGTCCGCCACTTTCCTGATCCTCTCCCCCCCCACCCCCCCACCCCGGGTGTTTTCCCTTCTTAGTGGCTTTAAAACCTTTAGTTCCAGGCCTGCTTCTCTTTGCTGCAGCACAGATACACAATGAGTGGAAAAGCCTTTTAGCTTTAATTCTTCCAGGGTTATATCTTCTGTCTGCTTTGCCGAGAAAAACTTTTCTTGGCAAAGAAGCAATATGTTTGCTTTGGCTCGGACATGAATTGCTTTCTTCTGTCTGTGGTTCCTTTGATCCCATTTAAAAAAATAAAAACATTAAGGTCAGAATGTTTACTCAACTGGTGATTTCACCTCCAGGTACTAAAGGATAAGGCGCAAACAGAAATCAAAGAAACTCCCGCACACTGTGTTTCTAGAAAGGTTTGCTTATATACTGCTGCATTGTTCAGTAGAATTTCTATAGAACATCAAACACATGAATGGGAATAGGGAAGAATTCAAAAGTGCTCAAAATGGGCAAGGAGAGGTAAAAAAAAAAAGCACCCTGACCTATACATTTTCAAGAAGTTATTTTGTTAGATTTCTATTTGTTTGTGATGTAAAAAAATTTTAAAAGGAGGGGAAATGAGTGCTTGTGTAATTTAGGTCAATGTTCATGCCTGGCTGGTGGGCCTTTCCGGAATAGTCTGTGACCTCATCTTTTATTTCCATACGGCAGTGTTGATCTCTCCTCCTGTTTGTTTGTTTTTTTAAAGCCCTCCATCTGTCACATGACATGTGGGGGGGCTCCACTAATTTTGGAGTCCATGAAACCTCCATCTCCTGTTGCTGTTGATGTCTCTTGCTGCCTGACTCCCGCCCTCTCTGCTCCCCCCCCCCGTGCAGGGCCACATCGGCACGACCGCGACCAGAAAAATCGACGTCTACCTCTCGATGCAGACGGGGCAGGAGAAGCTGCACCCCATGACGGTGGTCACCATGGCTACCGCCCGAGTCCACGACCTCATCGGCCTCATCTGCTGGCAGTACACCAGTGAGAACCGCGAGCCCAAACTCAAGTGAGCGCCGAGCCTGTCCCCGTTTCGCATTACCCCACTGCCACTCATAACATTTCATGCAGTGAGAGTTCACATTTTAGCAGGATGTGAAATGTTCAAAGTTAATATATTTTATATGAACATCCGACCCCTGTCTTTCTCTCCCCCCCAGTGAGAACGTCAGTGCGTACTGCCTGCACATTGCTGAGGATGATGGGGAGGTGGACACCGACTTCCCCCCGCTGGACTCCAACGAGCCCTTCCACAAGTTCAGCTTCGGCACCCTGGCCCTGGTGGAGAAGTACACCTCCCCGGGCATGGCCTCCAAACAGTCGCAGTTCGTCAGAATGTAAGTGCAGTCTCTGTACGAATGCGGTGTCTTTATGGGAGTGCACGTGCAGTCTCTCTTTGGAGAAATGTAAATGCAGTTTCTCTGAATTCACGTAAGTGTAGTCTCTGTGTATGAATGTAAGTGTAGTCTCTTTGTATGAATGAAAGTGTAGTCTTTTTGTATGAATGTAAGTGTAGTCTCTCTGTATGAATGTAAGAGCAGTCTCTTTGTATGAATGCATGTTTTCTGGAGGACCCTGTGCTCTGCTGAATCTGTAGAGGGTTCTGCAACAGTGAGCCTGGCTGGTGGCTTTCCATTCAGGCAGCGGTTCCCTTAGCCAGCTTCGGGGATATGTGTTTGAGAGAGAATGTCTTTGTGTGTGTGTGCTTGTTGTTGATAGGGTCTTGGTATCTTGTTTGTGGTTATTGGCTTACACAGCTCCCGAGCTTTGCGTGTATTTATATATTTCAGCGTCTGGCCGTGCGATCTGTTCTCCAGGGCGCACGCTGTTCTGGCAGGACTTCTCATCACTGTTTTCCCAGCCAGTCCGTCCCTCTTCTGCCAGGGTGTGGAGGCTCAGAGACGCCAGTCTGTCAGCATTGGTGGACTAGTATATGCGCATACACTTACACGTGAATGCAGACACCTGCACACTCACATACGCCCGTGTGCGTGGAGCAGCCCTTTATCCCCCTGCAGGGGAGCTCTGGGGGTAAAGCTGTTGGCTGTTTGCTCTGAGCCGCGTCCCGGACACGCCTGCGATCGTGTCGCTCCCGCGGGGATTCCTACCCGAGCTCCCGGCCTGTAGCGCGGTCTGCTCGCTGAGCTCCTTTATATACGGAGGGGTTGTGTGCAGCTCTGTTTAATTAGTCTAATTGTAATGGCTAACGGGGCTTTAGGAGGCTTCCTCGTGCCCAGGCCGGGTTGGCGTTCGGTACCCACGGCTGCGCTACGTCGCGCGGTGCCCCCGGGGATTCTGGTCCGGCCCTCAGGGCTAACGGGTCTGCTGGCTCCTGCAGCACACTGACAGCACAGCCAGAAACACATTACAGCACCGCTGGCACTGAGACTCAGCCATGTAGAGACAGCCTCAGAGTGTGTGTCTGTGTGTGTGCACGTGTGGACGTGCGTGTGCATATGTGTGTGTCTGTGTGTATGTAGGTGTGTGTGTGTGTATTGGCATGCTGTCTGTTTATGTCTGTAGACGCTTGCTCATGCTTGTGTGGGTGGGGAGGATTAGATGGAAACTCTGAGGGCTGCTGGGTGGCTCATTCAGTTAAAGCAGCACTGTGGTGGATGTATGAGCCCCACGGTCTCAGATCAAATCTGGAGCCTGCTAGTGCCACCCAGCGTGGATTTCCTTCTGCTTTTCTGATTCCCACACACCACTGTGCTGATATGACACCGGGATATCGACATTTCCTGATTTATTTATTTCTTTCTTTCTTTCTTTAATGAGCTAATAAGAGGAGCGAAGTTGTGCGGAGTGCAGACGGGGCACATCTCTTTTTACAGTCAGACTCGGGGGTGATGGATTTCCCCGCGGCGCAGGGAAATTGCAGAGGGATGTGATTGATCGCTGTGCAGATCTGTGAGCCGTGTGATGGTGTAGAGCGGGGTGTGGCGTGCATTACTTCATAAGCGAGGAGCCTCTGTGAGGTCTCTGTGCAGCGTGGTATGAAAGGCTCGTCAGCAGTGTTCCTGTCTGGCGGTGCCCTGGAATGCAATGTGTCCTGACTGAGGACTCTAAACGCAAACACACTCTTGTTTTTGGGATGTCCTGACCAGAGGCAGGAAAAAGCACCTCACAGTCAAGTGGGATGGCCTGGTTACTCTATTTACTGATCCTTGATCTCCTTATTGTCTTTACCATCTCACTTGTTTATTATTATCATTTTGTAGCTATTATTATTTCTTTTCTAATTATATCTACTTGCTACTGTTTTTTGGTTTTGTATTTTCTTTTTCTTCTTTTAATTTCTGATTAAGTTTAATGCATGCCAGGGTCAGCTGAATAGCCTGTTCTTGTCTGCAGATGTTCTAATGTTCTCCATTATGTTTGATGTTCTCCAGTGTTCTAATGTTCTCCATTATGTTTGATGGTCTCCAGTGTTCTAATGTTCTCCAGTGCTTGAGGGTTCTGATGTTCTGAGATGTAACGACCATGCTGCCCTGCTCTCGTCCCCATAGAAACGCTGCCCACGGTTTCTCCCTCATCCCGGTGGACAGCATGAAGGTGACCATGAAGGAGATCCTGCAGAAAGCGCTCAAAAAGAGGAAGGGCTCCCAGAAGGGCTCAGGTACCCGCCACGCCCCGCAAACGCACCATGACTGCTTACTGAACGCGTAACGGACAGACCCTGAGCGGTCATGCCCAGCAAACCAAGCCACGACCGCTCTCGGACAGGCCGACGCTGTGCACGGGGCAGCCGCAGTTCGCTCAAAACAGCCGCGGGGAGTCACGGTTACCTGAGACAAGGTTCTCGAAAGTTCCCCTTCGCACGTCTGCCAGCAGGCAGCTTTGATGCTGTTTTTCACGGAGGCGATTCCTGGGGTAGATCAGTTCTCCATAATACGGGGAGTCTGCAGAAAGGGGTCCCACGTGCAAAGGGGACGGTCGTGGATTTAGATGTGATCTGCAGGCCGTCGCGGCTCCAGATCTCTGGAGAAGGGACAGTGCTGGGTAAAACCCAGCGGTTCCCAGCGAACATTTCTGTTGTGAAAAAGTCAGCGGAAAGCCGTCGTTCAAGCAAAAACCTACTTGCGTTTGGTCGAAAAGTGAAAGTATTCTAGAGGACTGGGACTTAGCCAGGCTATATCTGGGTAAAACTTGGAACTAAATCGGGGTTGACGTAGTCTGTTCAAACCTAGATTTCCACCCCCTCTAGATGTCTAGATTCCAACTTGTGCTGACTGGGCTTGATTATTAGCTTATTAGTTTGGTTACTAGCTTGATTATTATTTTGGTTATTAGCTTGATTATTATTTTGGTTATTAGCTTGATTATTAGAGTATACTGGCTATGTAATGCGTCTGCTATTAATAACCTCCTTTCTTGGAGTGACCCTTTTTGTGATGATGCCAAAAATGTGCAGGGGTATTGCTCTTTGGTTAGCACTCCTCCTGGTTTTCCATTTACCCGTGAAAAGAAAGAATTGTCTTCTTTCCAAACGTCCATATTCATTTTCGCTGGAAAGGCTGGAGGGATTTTTATTTAAAACCTGTTTATAGCAGCGGGAATGCATTGAAATGAGGAACACAGAGGGCTGTATTGTATATTATTTTGTATTCATTTGCTCATAAATGTGTAGATTAAATCTGTGTATTAATAGTGATTATACTTGCATCCTTGGGGCCTACTCCGGCTGGAATTGGCTCGTATATCTCTCGATATCTCTTCTCCACCGATATCTGCTGAAACCTTAAGTTTCTCCATCGTACTAGACCACATGCCTCTTGTACAAAATATCAAAATTGTATCAGTGGCATTCTTCCTTGAGGTGAAACAACTCTGCATGGTACCATTTCCCAAATGAAAATATTTGATGGGGAAAATGTGCCTAAACATATATCCTTTGTGTCTATCCAGACGCTTACAGCCAGGTGGAATAAGAGATAATCCATGGAGAAAAGGGGACAACTTTTGTACATTTTGGAGCTAAAAGAAGTGTTCACATAAGAAAGAGCTCGTCAGAAAAGGCTAACTGTATGAAAATGCCCGGTCTGGCCCTAGCCTTGGCCCCACCTGCTCTCAGGTGACGGTGGGGAATGACTTATTTGCTGGTGTGGAGTGAGCGCTAAGCGCTAAGTGCTGCTTTGGTAGAGACGCAGGGTGGAAAAACCCGGCCGGTTGATAGAAACGCCCGAGCGGCCCTCTCCCTCATTTACATTTAGACGAGTATTGATTATTTATTTACTCTTGAGTAGTTGGACTCTCTTGCTCTCTCCCTCTCTCCCTCCCCCTCTCCCTCTCTCTCTCCCCCTCCCACCCCACTCCCCCTCTCTCATGCTTTCTTTCTTGTGCCCTTCTTATCGCTTTCAATTTTGCTCGCCACGTACACAAATGGGTTAATTAAATAAGATTACGGAATATAGCTAGTTCAGGTTGAGTACTGTCAGCCGAACAAGTCTGTTACAGGAAAATGAGTCTGATAGTATTTTCTCACAGAAGCTTGATAGGGTTGACAGTGTCCCGCTCAAATTCTAAGCTTCTAACAATGTTCTCCTCTCTTATTTAAAGAAAGAGTCGCAGTCATTCTCTTCTTAAAGGGCTAAGAGCCCGTACTGCTGCCTTGCTGTGTTCCGACTGACAGGGTGTTCAGGCAGAGCAAGGCGGAAATAAAAATAATCCACAATAATAAAAATACAGGTTTTTTCCCTCAACATCACTGGAAAGCCATGAAACAAGTCTGTGAAAGCCCTATTAAACGCACATGAACGCGCACGTACAAACACCCACACACACACACACACACACACACATATTAGACTCCAGAGCTACTCCAGTAAGTGAACTGTGATGGCTTGCACAGTTGAGTAGCAGGGTGCAGTACGTGTCGGTCAGTGCTCCGCTGAACGCGCTGGTGGATTCGGGGAGGCGTCGCCGTCCCTCCTTCGTCCTCCGGCGCGGCGCGTGGTCTCTCCGTCTCTTCCTCCGTCTCACAGGAAGCCCGACGCGCCCGTGCTGGAACGGCCCCTGGTTTTAGCGGAACGTTCTTTTCCGCTGCCACGGAGGATTTGTAGGGCTGTGCTGACATTTAAGGATAACAGTTTGTTCAGAAGGGTAACGATGGCCTAAAGTCTTTGCCCTATTTAGATAGACAGATTTACTTTATATTCAGTGTGTGTGTGTTACATAAAACATTCACTTTCTCATTCACTATATCCATTTCTGTATGTCTCTCTTTGCTCCCCCCCCCCCCTTTCTCAGACAGCTCCAGATTACAGCAGCGTCTGACTGAAAAACATTACGCTCAGATTATAAAATGCAGTGAGCCCAGTGCGGCCTCTCCCTCTGTCACACACTCCTGTGTGTAATCTCAGGCCTTTTCAGATGAAGTGAGAGGCGTGTGGCAGGCCTCGGTTCGGTAAGGTGATATGGGGCTTCGAGGACAGGAGCGCCCCCCTCAGGCAGGCCGGGGAGAGGCGACTCGCTCACCCCCCACCCCCCCCCCTCCAGCCCTGCGGCTGACCCCGCATTAAGCCCTCGTTAGCTCTAATTCAATTAGAGCCGTGTCAGACGGGAAAACGAAATATCAATTAAGGTGATTGGTGGAAAGAGCAGGGGCGGCGAGGGGGGGGGGGCGGGCGCGCCCGGCCGTTGATCAGCCCTGAAAAGCGTTCGATATCCCGCAGCCGCCGTGTGTCTGGCGGGGGCGAGGCTCGAGCCGTCGCCCTGGAGGCTAGCGGTGCAGCGCAGAAACGCTGCTTCCCCTTGTTCTTCTCTTCTCTTGTTGGCGACGCCCTTTCGGGCGGGTCTGTTGTAGCGCAGGGGCTGAGCCTTAAAGCGCGTGTGTAGGGTGCAGAGGTCATGATGCTGCACAGGTCCAGTGCGTATTCAGTTCAAGTCTAAGGACCGTTACGGTGAGAGGAATGTGTACCCTTCTTTAAAATGGAATTGAGGCCCAACAGTACAGTCCAACATAACAGTCCAAGTAAAATGCAAAAAAAAAAAAAAAAAAACATTTTTTCAATTTCTTTTTGTTTTGTGGTGTGCTCAACAATATTCAGTGTGACAACATAAATCATTTAGTATCAGATTTCAGACCTCACTCTCTCTCACAAGCTGGACTGTTTTTTTTTGCCTTGACTGAGCTGATCGTCGCTGTGCTGGGTGTTCTGTAGAGGTGCGGGGCGTGCGGTTTAGTGGGAGGCGACCGTGTGTAACCGCGTTCGCGGTTGTGTGTGTCAGGCCCTCAGTACCGGCTGGAGAGGCAGACGGAACCCAACGTGGCCGTGGACCTGGACTGCACGCTGGAGAGCCAGAACACGCTCGAGTTCTGCCTGGTCCGAGAGAACAGTGAGTAACCGGCAAGCCGCTGCCCTGTCCCACGACCGAGCCCGTCAATCTCATATGACTGACAATCTCAAAAAGGTACATGTGCTTAAAGATGGCAGCGCCACCTCCAGTAGCATAATACTTTTGTATGTATCAAACATCAGGCCCTATTCTTACTAATTGTTAAATATCATTCAGCAGGAATATAAAATTGTAAAATAAAACGAAGTACATTGGAATATGTTCTGTATCATGTGACCACTGAAAGTTGTGATGACGTCTGATAGGCCTAGACGAGCTGGGTGCCCTCTTCTCACCGTCAGGCATTTCTGTGCGTCCTGGTGTTCTGATATTCACGGTCACTGAGCATTCTGTTCCCTGCCCCCAGGCTCCAGGGGGGAGGAGAGCTCGGAGGAAGACCCGCCCATCGACATCACCACCGTGCAGGACATGCTGAGCAGCCACCACTACAAATCCTTCAAGATCAGCATGATCCACAAGCTTCGCTTCACCACCGACATCCAGCTCGGTCAGTGCCTTCCTCTCTGTCTGAGCCCAGCTCGGTCAGTGCCCTCCTCTGTCTGAGCCCGGCTCGGTCAGTGCCTTCCTCTGTCTGAGCCCGGCTCGGTCAGTGCCTTCCTCTGTGTGCCAGATCAGTGACCAAGACATGAGCACAAGATTTAAAGCTGAGCAGCCCAGGACAGTAGCGGTTTTTAAAAAGAATGAGGCTTGAGAGAGGCTTTAAAAATGGTTTTAAAAAACCAATCAGCAGACAGAGAGGAGAAGCTGAAGCGTGCACACGGCACGATAAGGGAAGAATGAGGTGGGACGGTGGGGTTCATTAGAGCGCGGGCAGGTGGAGAGCAGCAGAGATGGATGCTGTGCGGGGTGACCTTGGCTGGGAGCGGGGAGCGGCTGATGTATGTGCCGGCCTCTCCCCGTGAAGCGGGCGGGGTCTGTGGCGCTCGTGTTCGCGGGAGCCCCGACGCCTAGCGGAGCGCCGCGATAAATCAGCGGACGCCTCGGGCGCCGGTCCTGCTCCGCGTTCCCTTCCCATACCCCCCCACCCCCCGCTCCACCCGACTGACACGTCATCACTGCCGAGTGGCTCTCCTGACTTCTGGAACCTTCCTGGCCAGAACCAGGATTCAGCCCATTATATACATTTAAGTTCTTCCTTTGAGTGTAGGCTGCATGTGCAGTGAGAGCCGTGGTTAAAGAGAAGGCCGCTTCTGGAGAACCAGTCACACATTTTTCTCAGGGTGTACATCGTGCTCGGAGAGGAGCGAACTGCACTTTTGGTTTTACACCTGAACAGATCATATGTGGGAGTTTGGGGGGGGGGGGGGAATCTGGTGTAGTGCACAGACGGCGTGTGCAGTGGGAAGGGACAGATTGTTTTTTGTATTTATAGAGTCACGGTTTCTCCTTGATCATGACATGTTTCTGCAAAACTGTCTTTTTCTGCCTATTTTGGTCTCGTCCTCTTGTTTTCTTGTTCAGTTGGAATGCAGTAACTACCATCTGCCTGACTTGTTTGTTGACTAAATAAAGGCACTTTAAAACTTGGCTCTTTCTCTCTATCCCTCCCTCTTTCTTTGCTGTCCTTCTGTCTCTCTCTATCCCTCCCTCTTTCTTTGCTGTCCTTCTCTCTGTCTCTCTCCCTCTCTGTTCTCCCTGCAGGTGTCTCTGGAGAGAAGGTGGAGATCGACCCTGTCACTAACCAGAAGGCCAGCACTAAGTTCTGGATCCGCCAGAAGCCCATTTCCATCGACTCGGACCTCCTGTGTGCCTGCGACCTGGTGGAGGAGAAGAGTCCCAGTACGTGGCCCTCTCCTTTCTCCGCTCCGCTTCAGGGGAGGGGCTCTGCTGGCCATATTAACCCAATTATTTATTTATTCCTAAATTTGGAATTGCCAGCTGAGCCTCAGGTTGCTACCTGCACACCTGCAGAACTCTAGCTGAAGTATGTGTTCACACTCCGAGACTATTTCGCAACCTACAGGCCACGCAGTACTACAGGAGAGCCAGTGACTATTTTACACTATACAGGCCACACAGTACTACAGGAGAGCCAGTGCCTATTTAACACCTTGCAGGCCACACAGTACTACAGGAGAGCCAGTGACTATTTTACACCCTACAGGCCACACAGTACTACAAGACAGCCAGTGCATATTTAACACCTTGCAGGCTGCACAGTAGTACAGGAGAGCAAGTTACTATTTTATACCATACAGGCCACACAGAACTACAGGAGACAGTAATTATTTTACACCTTACAGTCAACACAGCACTATAGAAGACATCCTTAACTGGATTTCCCATCTGTGGTCAACCAACCCCCTCCCACTATGACACAAACACACACACACACAAGCTTCCTCAGTTTTCCTGTTCTCAGTGCATTAGCGGCGTGTCTGTGTGATGGTTATCTGTGCAGTGATGTATGAACAGAGCGGTGTTTGAAGAAATGAACAGACAATCTAGATCATGAGTGGCGGCCTTATTTGGGCCCTGGGATAGGACATTTATAGGCAATCATGAGCCATGATAAATCTACAATAGATAGAGAATCAATTGCTTCACCTCAGCTTGCTTGGAGCCAAACTAACATGGAATAACTTTGAAGTTATTTTATTACTGTCTGTGTATTTTGTTTTGTTTTTTACATCGCAAGTGTCTTAGCAACGTATGGGCTGTAAATTCTTAAACTGCAGAACCAAAAGTGAGATGTAAAAAGTTCCACGTAATGCCTGCTGTTTAATGCCGTCTGACAGAACAGTCACGCTGCACAGCGGAGACGCACCACGACCGGTCGCTATGACAAACGTCATTTCCACATCACCTCGCTTCTGGCTGCACTCGTTCTCTCACTGTCTCACTCGCTTTGCCATTTTGCCCTGACTCAGTCTCTTCCCCCTTTCGTTCTCGCACACTCCTCTCTGTTTCTCATCTCCCCATTTCACTCATTCTGGCCCCTTCTCTCCCTACTCTCTCCTTTGCTCTCTACGTCCCTCTTTCTATTCCCTATTCTGCTCTCATAGTCTTCCCCCTCTCTCCCCTCCCCCCCCCCCCCCCCCCCCCACAGTGTTTCCCCTCCTGGTTTTAATGGTGTGCGCTGCGTCTGAGCGCCGGGGCTGAGCACCGTGTTAACCTGCTGATTGGCACTGGGCCTCCTCCCATTACAGGCCTCTCCATCGAGCCGTTCTGCGCGAGTGCTTTAGGGAGACAGCGGGGAGATTGATGAACGCCCGGGCTAATGCGCTCTAACTCGCACGTGCTGGGGGAGGTCTCTCTCTCTTTCTCTCTCTCGCTCCTTCTCTTCCCCTCCCCCCCCCTTTCTTTTTTCATTCCCGTCTTTTAACCTTTGACCCTCCCCGCGCCCCGCGCCCCCGTCGCTGGCCGAGCAGCGATTGATGTCGCCGAGGCGGTCGGCCTTTTTTCTCCCTGGATGGAGGGGGTGGGGGGGGTGCTGTCATCGAACGGGACGGGGACGGCGGTGCCCTTTCACCTGCTTTTAATTCCCACACCCGAGCCCTCATCCCCGACGAGCCCCCCCGCGCAGTGGGGCTGCCACTCTTACTGCATTCTGAGTGTTCGTGACGGGTCGGGTTTTCGTCCATAGTGCAAGGCAGTGGTGCAGTTTGTAGGTAATAGCTGGAGGTAGACGGTGTTCAGTGACACCTGACTGCACACTCTGGGGAAACGCACCTCAGGCAGGGCACTGGACGAAGTGGTGAACCGTGGAAATATCTTTTAAACTTGAAACTGTTTATTTTATCATTTTTATCCAACTCACATTTGCCCTTCTGCGCTATCCCCGTATTGTCCATTTAAAGTAAAGGTTGAGAGCCCAGCTAAACAGTGCCTCCTTAATGGTGTACTGAGAGAGCCCACATGTACAGGCGGACAACATTTTGACCCAAAATGAACCTGTATTTGGGTTTAAATATTACGTCAGACATCGTTTACATCATATGTAGAACACTGGGGGCCATGAGCCTGAAGGTTTCCTTTTTATTATTATTTTGCCTGGCAGCCATTGCTCTGTGGGTGTGAAGGTAACATTTTGACTGTCCTTACCACCTCACGATTGTCTTTAAAAACACAGTAGTCTTACTCAATGGGGCTGTGGGTGTCCCATTGGTCCAGGAGTGTCTCAGAGGTGTGTTGGGTGGCCTGGAGAGAAGACTCCCGAATGCCCTCACCCAAAAATTGACAGTCCTCCTAAGCAGAAAGGGGAGGTAACAGTAAAACTCCGAAACCTCAGACAAGGGCTTGCTATCAGATGAGCAGAGAGGTGAAGGATGGATTCATTGGCATTTAAATGGGGAGCACATGTGGCTAAAAATGTAGCCCTTCCCCCCTCCTCCCCACTAAGGACATGCAATCCCCAGGGTGTCCACCCCGGCTGTGGGACTGCTTTAATCAGTAACCCCGCCCCGAGTCCCGCCAGGATTCACCGTGGGATGCATGCTGGGGTTCACTCTACAAATGCATCCCAGCATGCACTGGGGTACAGACCAGAGGCCCCTTAAGCACATATCTGATTGGATGCTTCTGAATTTGTAAAAAGGGGCTTGGTTAAAAGCTTTTCTTTTACTTTTTAAAGTTTTTTTTTTTCCTTTTTGCTTTCCCCAATTTTAATTAAATTACATTTTTTAAGTTTAATTTGTTTCTGGATGTGCAGCAGTCCAGTTTTCTCCATAATGCTGATATATATATATATATAGAACTGCTGTGCAAAGATGTAGTTTATGCAAGGCAGTAAATTTCACAGAGGGGCCTTTCTTCCGTTTCATTATTTAATTACGGCATGAGAACCTCCCTCTCCTCTGCGTTCCCCCTCTCCTTCCTCAGTCTGCGTCCTTTAAAGCGTAAACGGGAACGCACGGCACGCAAGCGGCTGACGGCGGGTGTGGCTTCGCCTCAGGCTCCCGGTGAGCTGGATCGGCAGCCATGTTAAAAGGGGCCTCGTCCGTCCTGTGGGAAGTGCAGCGGACTGTCCGTCGTCTGCCTTCGGTCTGTGTGGATGTGACATTTGCAGGGCTCGTATCTGAAGGCAAGCAGCGACGTGATTGATGAGGTACAGACAGTGGGGGGGCAGGGAGGAGGGGGGGGGTAGGAGCTGTATGTGTGGAGATGGTGCTCAGAGCATTTTGCTTTTAAAAAAAATAAATAAATCTTTCTCCCTCACCAGTTTGGAATGAACAATTGCGCCAAATTTAAATTCCACCTGCACAGGGTGCATGGTGGCTAATAGCACAGGGTCCGCAGCCCTGGCCATGGAGAGCCACAGGGGGTTCTGCTTCTCTGGTAACTGGAATCGGTGTGCAGGACTTTTGGCAGAAATCGATCTCCGCAGCGTTTTACATCGTACGCGTGGGGAAAACGTTGGGAGTCATTCTCTGCCTCTGATCCGTACTCTGACACGGATCGTGCGTCGTAAACTACGACCCTGACCAGGCTGACACTGACGTGAGATCCGTCCTCCCAAACTCTGGGAAAGTGCTTTTCTTATAAGCCAGTGGTCAGTTACCACCTCTGACCAACCGTGTAGCTGGGGCTCCACCTGGAGGCGGCAGTTAAAGCCATCTCCACAGTCACTGACCTATAACGGCAAAAACTCGCTAGGGCTGGTCCCACTGGAGGACTTTGGGCAGAAATAAATCTCAGGAAATCTAACTCGCCTTTCCAGAAGTTCTGTCTCAGGTGGTAAAGCGAGCGGTCTTGCGTTCGCTTGTTTTTTCCCGCTCTTTCGTCACCGCGCCGATCGGGTCCGTGTGGAAAGCCGCAGCTGTGCCTGGCGAGGAGCGAGCTCTAATGACGCGCGACCCTGCGGGAGCTCAACCGGAAGGCGGTGGTGAACCTTACAGACGACGTCTCGCCCCGGGTTCCACCAGTTCGTCTTCGCCAGCCTGTTCCAGAGTCCCCATTCAGAGTACAGCTGGCTAATTGCTCAATATCGCACTGTTATTTGCATGCAAAACTACGGCCCACATCTTAGTGGAGGGGTGGGGGTGGGTGGGGGTCAGTGTCACTTGAGGACGGCACATTATTGTGGTTCAGTGCCCAGGGGAACTTGCGTCATTTCTGTTTTGTACACATTACTCATTTATACGACTGTGCGAATG
Source organism: Anguilla anguilla (assembly GCF_013347855.1). Classification (NCBI taxonomy): domain Eukaryota; kingdom Metazoa; phylum Chordata; class Actinopteri; order Anguilliformes; family Anguillidae; genus Anguilla; species Anguilla anguilla. The sequence goes on from NC_049214.1 coordinate 30,484,962, forward strand.
CTAAAGCACTTCGGGGTGAATTACGTTGCTGAAGGGCACTGCAGTGCAGTGGCTGTGCCTCGCCTGGGACTCGAACTTGCAACTCCAGCCCGCGAGTGTCTTTACCCATCCGGTCCCTTTCATTCCTTCTTTTTACCCAGTTTTGGTCTGGTTTCTCTCTTTCTCCATGTGGAATGCCCAGTCGTGCTCACGGGCCCGTCCCGTGTCTTTGGGGTGATCGGTTTAGTGTGTATTCTGTTCATGCACGAGCCTCCAGCCACACGCTATCTGCTGCTCCAGACCTAAGCCCTGTATTGAGATTTAGCCACACTGTTGTTATTTAACTGTGATTAAAGTAGGTGAGCCCGGGCCTCTTGCTTTCCACTGACTGTGGTGCCAGCGCTTGGGGTAGTGCTGTTAGCTCTCACTCTTGGAGAGCCATAGGCTGTGCAGGTTTTTGTTGTTACCCAGCACTTTGCTGATTAAAATGGCTGATTACACTGTTAAATCACCTGGTATACTGGGTCTAACCTGGGAAAACAACAACCAGCAGAACTCTGTGGCTCCCCAAGGGTGAAAGATCATACCACTGACTTTGGTGCCCTCAAGTTAAAATGGAAGGTTGCAGGTTCAGATCCCAAGGTGGAAACATCTGCTGCATCTTGCAAAACATTTTTACATTGTATATTGCGTAAACTGACTATCACTGATGGCCTAGAAATCGCTTTAAACTGGCTCGTTTGATTGGTGTTGTGTTGGAAGAGAAACGGCAGCCATCGAGATGTTAATGGCGGCGGCCACAGTCTAAATTAGCGACCGGTCGTGACGTTTCCTCTCATTATGCGTGTAATGGGTAAAAGCCATGCAGAGACTGGGATGAACAATCATTTAAATAATGAGCTTTTTATGGAAAGACTGATTGCATAAAAGCCTTTTTTTATTTTTTTTTTTCTGCCAAAAATCCATTAGCCGGACCCATTTTCATTTCCGAAGACTGTGATGCATTGTCTTTCTGTGGAATGTTATTTCTCAGAGAGGGGATCTGTGCCACGTTAGTCTGTTAAAGAGCAGCAAGCCAGACACTGAGAAGGGAATCTAGAAGACCAGTGTAATCGGAGTAATTATTTACAGCAAAGCAGATCCCCTTGATCCTTTTGAGAATGGGGGGAAACGTGAGCTCTCTCTCTCTCTCTTTTTTGAACCTCCTAGTTAAGGCACGTTTTAGCACAAATTAAACCCTCAGTCTGGACTGCAGGTTTATTGACTGGATATGCAGTCGATCATACACATTGATAGTTTCTTACTACATTGGATTGTTTTGCTTCGTAGCAAAGTGTCCGATATCGCCAAATGTTGAACTGCTGGCTCAAGAATGGAAATCGTATCCCGTCGTGGAGAAGCTGGGGTTTCTCTGTTAGATTAATAGATCAGTTATTTGTGTTTGATTGTCTGTGGCACCTTTTGGTGGATGCACCACATTTGTATCTTTTACAGAAAAGAAATGATGACAGTGGTCCACAAAAAACTGTAATGGAGCAAAAGAAAGTGAAAAAAGAAATAACATCTCTCTCCTCTCCCTGCAGGTCATGCCATATTCAAGGTCACCTATCTCAGCAACCACGACTACAAGCCCTTGTACTTTGAGTCTGATGCGGCCACAGTCAATGAGATCGTACTGAAGGTGAATGAGCACATCTCTGCCTCTTAATTACACTGTGTGTGTGTGTGTGTGTGAGCGCGCGTGTATGTGAGAGAGGAGGTACGCATGTTACTGTGTGTATACTTTTGTGTGTGTGTGTGCATGTGTGCTTGTGTTTGTGCAATACATTTCCATTTGTACACATTATGGGAAGTCAAACACACAGACAGACAGACCGACACACAAACACATCCATCAAGACATCCAGAGTGCATTTTAAAACTTAAATTTGATTCCACACCGCAGTATATTACTCCTGTTATTAGCTGCATGAGCTTCACTGAAAATCTTCAGGATGCCACTGGTCTGCATTGTGTGTGTGTGTGTGTGTGTGTGTGTGGCTGGCTAGGCTCACAGACAGGGTTATTTCAGTGTATGAATTATCCATGCATATCAGCACACAAAGTGAGTCTAAGCAGTGCACTGAGAGAGCATTAATTATGAATGTGCCAAGGCTGTTTTATTCAAATATGAAAGTTCTGTCTCTGATGCAGGTTTTTAAATTTTTTTTAAAGCCATCTCTCCTCTCACCTGTCCTTACACCCACAGCAAGCCAATTAGAAGGCCCACAAAACAGAATAAAATATAGTGGATTAGATTTTGTTTTAATAAATAGAATGATCTGTCCTTTCATCTTTTCAAATCCCCTCAGTCTGTAGATATAGTTTAACAAATCTTTCACTGAGAATATGGCCAGCAATAGTTTTGCTTATAAAATTTTGAAATAAACTTTAGTCTTACGCCTGTCCTACTGACTGATGCAAGGGCCCGAGTGAGGCCCAAGTTTTTGTACATTTCCAAAAAAAGAAGTGGAAATGTGCGTGGGTATATTCAAGAGAGATTTGCCAGAGCTTTAAGCGAATAGTTGGCTGCATGCTTGCAAAAAGATTTACGATTTGTGATGTTTTCTCCCTCTCCACGTAAACACAGAGGTATATTGGCTGGGTTTCGATGCCTGTGTTCCAAGCCGAGATTTACCGCCGTCTAGACTCGTCTTTACACGCCGACGGTTATGAGACCGCCGGATGATAAGCATGCTAACGCGCAGTGCTCTGCGTGAAGGCAGCCAGGGGGCGCTATTTCCGGGTGCACTCGCTGTACCGCGGGGCGAAGAACAGATGCACCCTGCACTCCCATTGGCTGGTCACGTAACGGCAGCTCTCCTTTAAAAGCGCCGTTTTATCGCTCTTTTTTCGTTTGTCCCTTCATCCAATGTCTGCAAATATTTTTACGTCATGTTCCGTTGTCTTACTGGTCGTCTGGGAGGAAGAGAAAGAAAAAGTTGTTTTTCTTCTTCTATTCCCAGTCACTGTATGTGAAATCCCCTTTAAAAAAAAAAATTTAACCAAGTCACAGCAGTGACCAGCAGTCCTGCATGGAGGCTAATATAAGTCGTTCATTGGCTAAAGGGTCCACACACTTTGATTTCAAGGTCTTAATTAGTTGCTCATTAAATGGAACCACAAATACCAGCAGACACTGCGGTCTTCCTGGGCTTGAGTTTCACCTGCACCTCTGATGAATAAAGATCTCCCACATATGACTTTTCACATGCAAAAACACACACATTTTGGTCAAGAACTTTGTCAAGAGGCTGACTGAGTGGTGATTGTTGTATAATAAGAGAGAAATCTTCCCTGGCCAATCGGTGACGTCGGTACTTTAGCCAGCCAGTTAAGGGCCGGGTAGAAAAGAAAACCAGCAGCACCACTGGCCTCCAGGCCCAGGTTTGAGCGTCTTCACCTTCCTCATCTTCATCCCTGCTCCACGGCCAAGATAATTCTTCCCCCCCCCCCCCCCTCTGCTGGTTTCAAGCACAGCTGAACTGAGTTTGAAAGTAATGATGAAATGAATGAGCTTTAAAAAGGTGTGCTTTTACAGGTGAACTACATCCTGGAGTCGCGGGCGAGCACCACCCGGGCCGACTACTTCGCCCAGAAGCAACGCAAGCTCAGCCGCCGCACCAGTTTCAGCTTCCAGAAGGAGAAGAAGGGCAACCAGTAACCCTCCCCCTCTCCCCGCGTGGACCAAAGGGCGCCCGTGTTGAGCTGGACGGACAGACGTACGAACGAATGGGCAGATGGAGGAGGCGGAGCCTGGAGGAGGAGGGGCCAAGCACAGAAGCTGAGAATGCATCCCCCCAGGAAAGGACAAACCTGACCGACCTAGCGCCTCGGGTGTGAGGTTACGGTCACAGTTCTCTGCCACAGCGCCCCCTTTTGTCAACATGAGGATCTCCACCCTCTGGATGCCATATCAGTGCATAGACAGTTCATTATTATTGTTATTACAAGTTATTTTTTATTTTATATAAAAAAAGACATCTGTGGAGTACAAGCAAACGCACATAGCACCAGAAGTGAACCAAGGATTATGGTGCCTGTCCTCAATTTCACGAAACTGCGTGGGAAAGAAAGGCGGGAGAGGGGTGCATTTCTGTGAGCGTGTGTGTGAGTGTGTGCGCCGTTGCCAGAATCAGTCGGTGAAATCCACTGGCTGCAGACGGGCTTGCACATGAAGGCGTTCCCGATGCAGACATTCGCGGGGTGCACAGCGCGAGCGCGGTTCCATTCAGACCACACCCTTCACCCTGTACGCGTTTGTGATGCGTAAGCTTTATGGGGACTCCTCCCACAGTCCTGCGCATAAAGGAACGGGCCTTGCGTTCGGTATTTGTAAATAGCTGTTCGATTCAGGGTAAACCAACACGACGAAACTTGCTCTGGCCATAGTACTTCAGTGCCTGAAACAGTACAGTAGGGTGTACATGTAATGCCAGTTTTGTTTTTGTATTCGCAGAAGTGTTAAGGTTTTTTTTTTTTTTTTTAAACTCTTGCTTAAGGAAGGCCGGCAGTTCCAAACCTGTAGATCGGAGAAGAATCTTAATCGTGTACAGAGTAGGAAGTGCTGTTCGGCACGGACGGGAGGAATACTGCAGTGAAATGAAAGGTTTTTAAGACCAGGAGAATATTTTATGTACTGTGATAAGTGACTCTACACTGCATTGTATGTATTAAGTGTAAGATGTGGGGGGGGGGGTGGGGTGGGGGGTGGGGGGTGCCCTGTCTGTCAAACAGATTAAAACGTTCGTTCAGGCTGACCAATCAGAGCCAGTCTAGAGAATGTATGACTTTTTACAGAAATGTTTTTTGCTGTTAAGACACAATTATAACGCTTACCCATTTCTGCGGTTCTTTATTTTGTTTATTTGTTACTTTTTTTTTCCGATGCTGCTGAATGACTGAATGAATGCATTTCAGGGGGGTACAGTTAAGAGTAGTTATTTTATTCAGATCCAATCCTTAGACTCAGGGGTTCTGTTCAGCAATGTTTGTCAATTCGCTGTTAACTTTCTCCTTCTCCCTCTTTCCCTCTCTTTTTTTAAACGGAAAACTGACAGAAGCGCTCCACGCACCTTTTTCTCAGATGTTGGTAGACGGCTCAAATTTTTTTGGGAACTGCTTGTGTTTCTGAATGAACTGCCCATTAAAGTCATTTCAAGTGATCGGTTGGCAGGCTCTCGTCCTCCTTTATTCCGAGCGTTGAGCAGGTGCTCGGTGTGCCCCGAGGACAGGACCGCAGAGTCCGTGGACCCAACGCGTTCAGCCAGGACGTTTCCACACGCGAGCACAGATCCAAACGAACGTTATTTACATCAGCCCTGGCTGTGGGTCTGGACACCAGAGCTACCCACAGTCTACCCAGGGTGTAGTGCACACCGCTCATAAACCTGAAGCGGGTAACAGTCCTATTCAGATCGCCAGGGTTTGTGATGCTGACGATCGTGATTTGTCGATTTAAGATCGGCAGAGCTTTTAAGCACAGGAAGGCTTGTTTGTTTTGCATTCGTGGTCAGTTACTGCAGTAACTTATACAGATCGTTTCTGGAGTGCCAGTGTATGTGCATGGTTTTTGTGACCACAGATTACCCTAGCTCAGTTGGCTAAATATACACCTGCCGTATAGACCAACACCAGTTCAGCTGTATACACCACCAGTTCAGCTGTATATACACCAACACCAGTTTAGCTGTATATAGACCAACACCAGTTCAGCTGTATACACCCCAACACCAGTTCAGCTGTATACACCAACACCAGTTCAGCTGTATATACACCAACACCAGTTCAGCTGTATATAGACCAACACCAGTTTAGCTGTATATAGACCAACACCAGTTCAGCTGTATATACACCAACACCAGTTCAGCTGTATATACACCAACACCAGTTCGGCTGTATATACACCAACACCAGTTCGGCTGTATATACACCAACACCAGTTCGGCTGTATTCACTCGTAGGTTAGATGCCAGTATAATATTTCATATAAGGACACGATAACAGTCTTCGTGTCAATGGCGAGCTCATCAAGGAGCCTAAACAGGCTAACCGTAATGCCAGACCACACCAATGACTGCGCTAATAAAGTAGCCCAGAGCATTAGCTAGCATGAGTTCCACAAGTTGAGAGGGACCTACCTGACTCGCCCCGGGTTTAGGCCCGAGGGCGGTGTGACCTGGCGTGAGAGCCCCGCCTTCGGCGTCTCCCGGCTCCGCGCTGCACGCCCGCTGGACTCCGTGTCCCAGAACCCCACGCTCGCTCACTCACTCGCTGCCGGGACAGACCTGGGAAAGGGCGCAGGTGAGTGAGTAAACGCGCTGCGCTGATGACGCGTGCTCTCTTCCGCTCTCCAGCCGTTAGCGGCTAGCACAGCACACCCCACTGCCCGTCAAAAGCTTTCTGAAAGTGCAAAACTAGGAAAATCTTATTTGTTCTTCTGTTCTCTATTTTTCGGTTTCAGTTTCTCCCCCCTCAGTTTTCCCCTGATTTAGAACAACTGTTCTTTCTGCAAATTAATCTGAAAGATTCAGTTGGTCATTTTCAGGGTATACTGCATGTGAATGTTTTCCTGGTTTATGAGTGAAGTGTCCGTGTATACTGTATGGGGCGATATAGCTCAGGAGGTAAGACCGATTGTCTGGCAGTCGGAGGGTTGCCGGTTCAAACCCTGCCCTGGGCATGTCGAAGTGTCCTTGAGCAAGACACCTAACCCCTAACTGCTCTGGCGAATGAGAGGCATCAATTGTAAAGCGCTTTGGATAAAAGCGCTATATAAATGCAGTCCATTTACCATTTACCATTGTGTCTCAGTGTTGTTGAGAAACACTGTCACTCGAGCCTCCCCAAATTAATTGACCTCAGGTTGGGTCGTTCTTCCCCGTCAGAAGCGTCTGGCGCAGACAGACTGATCCGGGATCAGCGGTCCAGGCGCAAGGGGGTTTGATGCGTTATAACTGCAATGCACCCTAAAGACTGAACGGGCGTGAAACCCGCAGCTTTGGCTCCTCGGCTCCCCCTGGTGGTGAATTCCCCTAAGGGCGTCTGACTGGAGGGAAGCCGTTGATTGACAGGCCTCCCGTACACTTGCTCTGCACCAGGGGTCTGCAGCCCTGGTTCTTCCAGAGTTGCAGGGCGTGCTGGATCATTATTACTCAGCACTTAATTGCTCAATTACAGCAGTTGATTACACGGGTAATTTCATCTTGTTTCTTGAGTCTGAATTGGCTGCTGATTTTAAATGGGGGGAAAAATAGCAGGTCAAGGGTTAGCAAGCAGGGTGATACCGGTTTTGGGATTTAACGCCGACTTCAGCTCTTAATTATTTAATTAGCTCAATCATGTGATCTGACATTTTAGATACTTGCATTGGCAAGTCCGTGAATCAAAGATGATTTCTGTTTCCCAATATCACACGTTTCAAAATGATCTAATGTATGCGTGAACCGGTGTTGGGGTATAGATCCCATTGAATGACTGAGCGGGGGTAACTGGTGGAAGCCAAACCTGCAGACCCCGGCTCTCCAGGAATGGAACTGGCGGCCTGGCATAGACGCACAAGACAGTGGCACGTCAGCCGTGACATTAAAGGCTTCTGCCTGACCCCACCCCCTCTGCCAATCAAGCAGAAAGAGCCGGCCTGCGTCCTTTCAGCTCACACACGCCCGGGGGAATTCAGGACGCCCTTACGAGCCTCCCAGCCCACGGCTCTCTCTCCACCGCTCGTTACAGCTCGATTTGAATCGCCTGCCCCTTTTTCACCGGCGTGTGAAGTGGCTAAAAATGGTAAACGAGTCTTCCAATTAATGCCAAAACTGAAGAAAAAGAAACAAAGCATAAAGGAGAAGTTTTCATGTTTTCATGAGTTGAGTCAACTTTTTATTCCCCAACTTTCCAAAGCCGGCAGAAGCGTTAAGAATCGTCCTTATCAAAGTGCATCGGGCGAGTTTTATGGCTTTTATCCTCAGACTTATAAAACCACCCACTTCCTCCAGATTGAATTATATGATTACACAGCGAGCATCCATAAAAAGAAATGAATAACCTCCGCACTCTCCACAGATATTTCTCTTCTTATTATTTTATCTTCCAAGCACAGTGACCAGAAAAACCTGAAACTCTGCAACACAGGGTGAATGAAATTAACTCATAAATTAACAGATATTGTGGCTCATTAATTAGGGATTACATGATTAGGCTACTTGCTGCACACAGGCTAAGCTACAAGGCAGGCTACATAGCGTAGTTTACCTGTCAAAGAGTCTCAACATAATTGTACATATGCAAAGGCCTACTATCAATAGCAAACTTTCACCAGCTAAATTCCCAATTAATCAACACTGGATTTGTGGTACATGAATGGGATTGAATGGGACTAGTTGCCTGTGTGCCGGTTTAGTCACTGATGGATGTGAACACATAGCCATGGTGAGAGAGCAGGCAATGGGGGGGGGGCATGCTTTGTGCACAGGGGGAAAGGAGTCACTCCGAGTGGACACTGATCTATGGACGTCTGCATACGGGCTGTCAGCATATAAAAATTACAACATAATTAGAGCGTTAAGCATTGTACCTCAGTTGCTCTTCACGTCAGCTGGTAGATCTAATCTGTGATTCAGTCTGCTTCGTCAGTCCAGAGTTACAATATGGAGCTACAGCTGTACAGAAACTACGGCTGTACAGAAACTATTAGAATGTTGCCATTTTCAGATTCTGGTCTATAAATGGATAACAGGTCAAATGTAAGGAAGTGACCCTGGATATAGTTGTCTGCTAATCACATAATGCAGCAAGAATCAGAATAATTTGCTGTGAAACTGGAACATTGTAGGGTGATGACTTGAGATTTGAAAGCTATTTGACATTACATTGAAGTACAGCACTCTCTTATTCAGAGCCATTTACGCTGCAGGAGAATGATAAGTGCATTCATTTACAGTGCAATCCATACGTGTTTGAACAGTCACACAATCTTTGTTCTTTAGGCTCTGTGCTCCAACACGCTGGATTTCAAATGAAACCATCAATATGAGGAACTGTGTGTAAAACCGGCTGTAATTCCTCCCTGGATTACCCGATACGGATGTAAACACCCCCCAATTAAAGCTTACAGCCTGCACTTGAACCTCATGCTCATTGTTTCATCTCAAATCCAACGTGCTGGAGCATAGAGCCAAAACAACAAAAACTCACGGCCCAAATGGTTACGGTCCGCACTGTACATAAGCAACAACACCAAAGTGGGCCAACACAACACTCCCAGACTGGCAGGTGTAAATCCAGCTTGCGCCTTTAAATGGGCGTTTCTGTTTTTTGAGTTCACCAGCGTATCTATCAGCCCTTTATTTCTCTGTTGATGCTGCTTTTACGTTCTTCTGTTTCTCGTTCTCCTCTTCTCTTCCCCCTGGCCTTGTCTTAAGGAGTTCTCAGGAGAGGGGGAGACTGCACGCCGTCCTTACCCGGCAATTAGCAAAGTTTGGAGCAAATGACAATATCTGGCCCTTGAGGAATTCCTCGCTGTTATGTTTCTCTCTCTCCCTCCCTCTCTCATTACTGGGCTCACAGACAGGGTTTGAATTCTGTAGTGAATTCAGTTCATGTAAATAAAGTCACTCTAGCGCCTCATTAAATGTGTTAATTAAAGCCACCGCCTCTTATCCGGAGACACTAAATTGCTGATAATTCTTTAAACAGTTTTTATTTCAAACGTCACGCTTTAACAAAAGAGTGAAAACTGGTATCGTCTATTTTCAGCACTCTCCTGTTCTTTTCATGTCGGTGAATTTTGGTATCCATTTGACGACAAGACCTGCAATTCAAGTATTACTACAAATGTTTGACAGCGTTAAGTACTATAGCCTACTTATTACTATAAAGAGTCTGGTTGAGATCCCTGTTTAAATAAAGCATGCATGATCTGAATCCAGTCTGCTAACTGCTACTTTCACAGGAAAGACAAAACATTTAAACATAATACAATTCATTATTCATTTTCCAAGTGGATTCCCTCGACTGTACAACTTAAATAAAATATTTAAATAAGGGAGGCAGTACGGTCATGTGTCTTACTGAAAGGCAATATACACTACAGCATATAGCAGCATAGAGCGTATAATTCCAACAGTACCCAGCCTGATGGCTAAAGCTAAACAAGGCTGAGCCTAGTTAGTACTGAAGCTAAGCATACCTGGGCTTGGTTACTACTGAAGCTAAGCATACCTGGGCTTGGTTACTACTGAAGCTAAGCATACCTGGGCTTGGTTACTACTGAAGCTAAGCATACATAGGCTTGGTTAGTACTGAAGCTAAGCATACCTGGGCTTAGTTAGTACTGAAGCTAAGCATACCTGGGCTTGGTTAGTCCTGAAGCTAAGCATACCTGGGCTTAGTTAGTACTGAAGCTAAGCATACCTGGGCTTGGTTAGTCCTGAAGCTAAGCATACCTGGGCTTGGTTAGTCCTGAAGCTAAGCATACCTGGGCTTGGTTACTCCTGAAGCTAAGCATACCTGGGCTTGGTTACTCCTGAAGCTACGCATACCTGGGCTTAGTTAGTACTGAAGCTAAGCATACCTGGGCTTGGTTACTACTGAAGCTAAGCATACCTGGGCTTAGTTAGTACTGAAGCTAAGCATACCTGGGCTTGGTTAGTCCTGAAGCTAAGCATACCTGGGCTTGGTTACTCCTGAAGCTAAGCATACCTGGGCTTGGTTACTCCTGAAGCTAAGCATACCAGGGCTTGGTTAGTACTGAAGCTAAGCATACCTGGGCTTAGTTAGTACTGAAGCTAAGCATACCTGGGCTTGGTTACTACTGAAGCTAAGCATACCTGGGCTTGGTTACTACTGAAGCTAAGCATACCTGGGCTTGGTTAGTACTGAAGCTATGCATACCTGGGCTTGGTTAGTCCTGAAGCTAATCATAACTGGGCTTGGTTACTCCTGAAGCTACGCATACCTGGGCTTAGTTAGTACTGAAGCTAAGCATACCTGGGCTTGGTTAGTACTGAAGCTAAGCATACCTGGGCTTGGTTAGTACTGAAGCTAAGCATACCTGGGCTTGGTTAGTCCTGAAGCTAAGCATACCTGGGCTTGGTTAGTACTGAAGCTAAGCATACCTGGGCTTGGTTAGTCCTGAAGCTAAGCATACCTGGGCTTGGTTAGTACTGAAGCTAAGCATACCTGGGCTTGGTTAGTCCTGAAGCTAAGCATACCTGGGCTTGGTTAGTACTGAAGCTAAGCATACCTGGGCTTGGTTACTACTGAAGCTCAGCATACCTGGGCTTGGTTACTACTGAAGCTCAGCATACCTGGGCTTGGTTACTACTGAAGCTCAGCATACCTGGGCTTGGTTACTACTGAAGCTCAGCATACCTGGGCTTGGGTAGTACTGAAGCTAAGCATACCTGGGCTTGGTTACTACTGAAGTTAAGCAGGGCTGGGCTGATAACTGCTTGTATGGGTGACCTTCCAGCTGCTGAAAGTGCTGTTGGTCACCAAGCAGAAAAACCACAGCCCACAGTGCAGTTCTGGGCTGTAGGAGCTGTTTAATGTCTCAGCTACTGATCCTGACACACTAAACCAAGATCCTGACTATGTGGCCATTACAGATTTGATGGCACTCATTGCAGCAAGGAGGACTGCCTGGTGTTGCAGCTAAATTTCCATCCTGACTCTCTCAACATGACCACATAATCCTCTCCATTTAATGGGCTAAATAAATCTCATCTCTCTCCACCTTGGCTGATTTGTGAAAAGCGTTCTGGAGCAAAATGGCTGCCACGCATCACAATCACATTGAAATGGAAGGTGCCACAGGATATACATTTATTATTATTATTTAATAAATCTTATTATTAAAGAAGCAGTGTTTCTGCCACTCCCTGTGACAGCCTTCCCTCTTTCCCTGCAGGCCGTATTTTCAGACGTCGGGACTGGGCAGGTCGTCATTACCGTCTCTATAATTAGGTAACCTGAGATCTCTGATGAGGAATAAAGACGCACCACCGGCTCTGATAACGAGCCGAAAAAGCGGCGCTTAATTAGGACGCGAGCCGAGGCAGCGCTGTCGTCAGGAGAGAGCGGTGCGCTAACGAAGCCGAGCTAACGCAGAGCGCTCCCGTCTGCTGCTCTTTAAGGGGGCGGTTAAAAGGTTAGCGCCCCGGGGACGAAGGAGTGCTCGCCTGAGAGACTCACCTGAGACGCACGGGGGACTCCTGATGGCGTGGGTGCGAGCGGGGGCAGGTGGGGAGCGGGTTGTTTGCCACTGTCGCTGTATGTAGGCCTCCGACGGAGATGTAACAGGGTAGTGCGCTCCCGTATTAAACTGTTTCACACACCCCGCCGCCGCAGAGGTGCTGCTCTTCTACTGTAGCAGCTGTTAGATATTGTTTTTAATGATCTGTGTGACAAATAGAGTAATTATTATTACTGTTGCTGTTAGTAGTCGTACAGTAGGCTATCTGGGAGGCTTGCACATGGTTAACCCACATTAACGAAGACAAACTAAACTAATTCCAGCAGAAATCGAAACACTTAATTCTATTTGAACTGTGTACCATACAGTGATTGTCTCAAAGCTATTCAATTAGAAATAGATATGCAATCCACAAATGGAAATATGCAGTTACCGTGGCCTTTTATTCCTCCCATAATTGCAATTCATACTGAAGATGGAATTTAAACTCCAGTGAATTCAATCTGCACTCAGACAGTAGGCCTATTCGACAAAATACGTTCATAAGAACATTCACATTAAATACATATACATTAGGTGAAAATAGACCACTCAGCCCATCGTGACTCATCATTTGGCTACAGTGTACGTTTTCACTCAAACCCTAACAAAGCACATTTCATTCAACAGCTACAGATCTTGTTAAGCTGCCAATTGATAGAATCAGGTGTGTCAATTTAGAGTTGAAATGAAAACCTCCAGGATAGTAGGCCTACTGTAGATATCCACGGAAAGGCCTTGGCACCCCTGGTCTAAAAAATACACAGCACTGCCTCAAGCCTGGACATGAATACTCCTTCAAGTTGTCTCTGTCTCCACTACACGACTTGGCAATTAGTCCCACGCAGACAACTTCATGTGTGTAAAAAAACACTTCCTTGTATTAACTTGGTATTAAAACTCGAGACACAAGCTAAGATCGGTCAATTCGGTGAAAACCAGCAGTAGGCTAGGCTACGCACCTGTTGGCGGAAAACTGGACGCACTCGTTGGAATATGCGAGTGAAGGCGTAATAACACGGCTAAGTAAAGCCACAGAGATGTGAGCTTTAAAAAAAATAGTTTTCGTCAATATTCGTACGTACAAGTCCTACTTAAAATGATTTATTATCTTCCCGCTCAGAGCCGCTTCCAGAGCTTTCCACAAGGGTCCTGACCGCCCTCCCTGACCCCTCACGCTTAATTGTGATGACTAGTTGACCGAATGTCAGTAGACTGATTGGTTGCAGACACACGTGATTTCGTCAGGTGATGTGTGAGAAACAGTCTCTTTATGGTTAGTTTTTTTATTTATTTATTTTTAATTTTTATAAGTATAAATATATAAAATGGCTATAAAAAGTAGTAAGTGAACGTTGTCCTGCAGTTGATGTTATTATTTATCTACATTTTATGTAAACGCTGCTTTAGCATACCGTGCTTAAGTGTGGTCAAGGCAATAGACATTTGGGGGAGGGAGATAAATAGATTTGTCATTTACACGTTGCGGTGCCAACTTTTATTGCAACTGCATCGTAAGAAATACATCACCCATGCCTGGTACGCATGACTGTGTTTTCTTAACACAGATACTGAACTGCAACCTTAATGGTTTCCGTACTTAATTCGCACTGTGTGTCTGCAATTTCACTAACTTGTCCATCAAGCCTCGAAAAATGTTTCAGACAAAAGGGCAGAGTCTCTAGCCTATCTTTTATCTCTTTCAGGTGTTTTCAGGTTGTGATCGTTCAGTTTCCGGAGCAATACGAAACTCATTACATGGTAAGCCTGCCATCTGCAGGCGAAAGATGGCTTAGCAGCCACCACCCTGAAAAAATTACATTGATTCAGTTTATTTAGGGCAATTTGATCTTTGGTCAACATGTTTTGGTTACTTTTTATGATCAAGGACTGATGAAATGAAAAATTATAAATATGGAAAAAGGTTCATCCATAGTTAAATATGCCATACAAGTGCATGATATTTTTATACGGTCCATGACATTAACACACGCACACCCGCGCGGTAGCCATGGTATCAACGTTCGTATGGGTGCAACCTAAAATTCTGGCCTACTGTTTAACAGGGTACCTCACTCTGTTTTTCCCACAACCAGTGAAGTATCAATTATGGAAGCCAAGTAAAATACCCTTTTTGTTTGGGGAGTGTGGTTGCAGTAATTTGAATGGAGGGGTGTATTCAGGATGTATTAATGGGAACCATAATCAGTGTCCTTATTTGGCAGATGGCTGTATGCCAAGATGAGAACAAAAGTACATTTTATGCATTGTGTCACTGAAGCTCCAATTCTCTGACTGGTGTGCCTACAGGCCTAACAGGTTTACTGAAGGGTAAAACAGCCTTGTCCACACCCTGGACACAAACCCCAAACCCTGGCCTCAGTGCTCCACATGGCCCCCACAGTAGCATCAGTACTTCTGCAGATCAGTGATCTTCCTTCCTGGTCCCGGTGGGCCACAGGGGCTGTGGCTTTTTGTTTTTGTCCTAATATCAGTAACCAATCCAGACCCGAGACACCAGGTGAGCCCAGTTAACTGTGTGAAGTCGGCTGCTTTTATTGATCAATTAAGTGTAGAGCCACAACAAACGAAGATCACTGGTCCAGATCTTTGGAGCTGAATGAGGACTACAAACAAATTAACAAATCAATTGCAGAACAAAAGACAAGCACACAGCCTGGTAAGGTTTTGTTTTAATGAATCCATAGAACGATATGGTGCATTAATCACAAGATGGAGAATTTTACTCCCCTTTTGTGTGCAAGATTGTGCAAGCTTAAACATGGACATTAGTTTAAAAAGAAAAAGAAAGGTTTTCAGTTTCTCTCTCCAAAGAATAATGTGTGAACATGTCCATTTCAATTCAGTGAATTTTGGAAATAAACTGAAATTAATTTCCTTAATATTTCCTCATAGACTGACATTCATTCAATTTGTGAACTGAAATTTATTTTCTCAAAATGATTTATATTAAAACTATTGCTCCTGACCCTCAGGGATAGCAAAGATGTATATGAAAACCCATTCTCCCAATCACAGCTTTGAGGAGTGTGTTCACACGTGTTCATACACAAGCAAACTGGTTTCACTCTGGTTTGGGGACACTGCAAAATGAAGCGTGTGGATGTACCGTTCAGCTCGCCACTTAACCTACACATAACATCTTGAGCATTTTAAATAAATAATAAACTATTTTGGACATTTTTTTTTCCTATTTAAGGTCAACATTTATGAGGATTCAGCCTTTAATATAACGCAGGGCACAAGGTCAGCTTGAGTGCAGTGGCATCGTGGTGGTGAACACAACCTCTGTCTCAGAAACAGCAAGTCGACAAGATTTATCGACCCGTTGTCCAGACCGTTGGAAGCCTGCGCTGGCCAGCTGCAAACTCAGCTGAAGTTACCTGTTTTAGACCTTATTCTTCAGTGGATCTGTAAATATTATTACATGAACAGTGTTATAAAAATAGCCACAGACAGACCCCAGTGTGGCAGACTCAGGCTACAACACAGCTCTGTCTGAACTGCTTTGCCCCTTGAGACACCAGCACATTACTGCAGATTACTGAATTTCATTTAAACATATTCAAAATACATATCGGACCCAGGCTGGTCTGGAAGTCATTTCTTTACTGAACGAGTATATATCTTTCACAGAATCTCCCCACAGAATATGTACAAAATACACCCCGAGTATAATTTACACTTAATAAGGAATATTCTAAGAACCCCTTTCCATTTTAAGGATAGTTTACAAATGCACATGAAGCCTTTATCCCCTCCAATCACAGGCCATTTATGTCAGTGGGAAAAAAAGCATTACAAGAACATTCCAGAACTATACTACCTCATCTAGCTACCTCTTACATCCTGACAAATTGCACAGGTGAGTTTGAAAAAATAAAGAATTCAATATGAGAATGCATTTCGTAGAAAAAAAATCGCTTAATATCAGAGGTCTAATCTAAACTGTACACCTTAGGTGAACTGTACAATCTGCATACAATATGCTCGAGGGAGCCAAATGCATCTTTTTAAAACAGCCTAGAGGAATGTAGAGGATTTCTGTGAGGTAAGTCTTTGCACTGCCGCTCGATCTGGAGAGCTAGCTAAGAGAACAACCTTATTCCGGAATTCCGACCACACTGACCCTTTATACAAGGCGCATTTGCATTTGAAGAAAAAGGCCACAGACGCTACAAACTGGCGCCGCGATCCGGTGGGGAAACCCCGTTTGTGAAACAGACCGATAAGAAGACAGAAGAACGGCACAAAACAAAGAAACGCCTTCAAAAAGAGGAACGACCCTATAAAGCAGGAGCAGAGGATAAAGGGGGAAGAAATAGAAGGGAGATGGTGATCAGCACATGCACACAGACCCTGTCTCCATCGTAAGCCGCCCAGTGGCCAAAATACACCTACTGTAGCCGGGGCTATCAGGACACAGCAATCCCATTGGTAGCCCACTGGTAGGTAGGGTGAATCTGATAATCACCTTTCCTGCCCAGATATATACACTAACAATCCATAAAGGGAAAGCTTTATTTAAAAACGGTCGTTCGGCCTCTGAGTATAAAATGCCTGAGTGTCAGTTCATTTCATAGTTTGATTACACGCCCCACAAAACTTCAATAAGTTTCACATTTTAAATTTTGTCAGTAGCTTTACATATTCAATCTAAGAAAGCTTTACTAATGAAAGGTTTTTACACTTCTCAAAGGAACTGTAACTCACATTAGCGTCAACACCCTCGATGAAATCAGTTTTAAACCCTGCATCCACCGCCTGTGAACACTGAACACAGGGCCACTGATTGGCTGAGCTTTCCAACATACAGCCAATTAACTGAGAGGGATAAATGAAAATCTGAATGCAAACCATGGCACAGAAATGAAATAAGTACAGGGGAATTTGCATGTTGTGCTTCGCCATATGGGACTACTGAGAACAATTTTTTTTTTTTTTTTTTTTTTAAAAGGGCAAATCTGTCCGGCCATTCAAAGCCCTCTCACGTGACTGAGAATTGCCCGCCTTCAGGTGCTGTCCAGTTAGGCTGCTCCTGCTCACAGCTCCCCTCTAGTGATGGGCGACAGGTTTACCAACTTCAAAATGGGCGGACCTACCAGGCCCCATCTGTGACCTACTGTCTCACATGAACCAATCAAACGACTCCACCCTCAAATCCTGACGCGGGGACCGGTTTGGTACAGTTGAGCCCCACTCTCCCCATCACTGCCCCAGTCCTCAAGGAGCACTGCTTCTGGAACCTTCGGAAATGACTTCCTGTCTCTCTACATCACATCCTGTTCTAAATGCTCGGAGATCATTACATTCATTTTCGTTCACTTTGTTTGCAAGATTGCTACTTTCCCGTTCATTTAATTGTCCACCCTTTTTGAAAAAAAAATGAAAAAAAAGTGAACTCATTAACTTCGCCCCTTCAGCTCCTGCTCATTTTAACTCCCAAAATTGGTAATAACATATACAAAATAACTTTCCACAAAGCCAAGCATCAACAAAGTGTGACAAAAAAACAAACGAACAAACAATAAATACTTCCTATAAAGAAAAGGGTCCGTACAATGTATGTGCGTGGAGGAAGGAACAAGTCAAACCATCAGTGACGGTGCAACCTGGTTTTCTACTCTGGGAAAAGGCTGCCCAGTTAAACCGTATGAAAACTGTTCTTCAGATGGACGTACTGTTGCGTATGCTCTTAAAACTGACCCCAGAGAGAAGCAGACCCAGAAAATATAAGACCTTCCGTAGAGAGAACCGGAGACGTCGGCTGGCAGGAATACCTGATACCAGCCAGGGTTGGCAGGTCAGTTCAATTTCAATTCAGTCAATTTTCAAAAAAAATGTAATGAACATTTGAACAATTCATTACACTTATTCAATTCATTTCCTGAACTGACTGTACTGAAACTCCAGTACTGCCACATAAACGCAGGTGATTGTTCTCTCTGCAGTCTAAATGGCAGTAACCTGCGGGCACTGGGCTGGGAGGACTGGGGGCCTTTCCAGAAAGTTCCGTTGGCAGAACAGCCAACACCGGCGCAACAGACCCAGCTGACTGCACGACCCTGGCCGACTCCCCCGTGCTTCAGGGGCCGATCTCAGAACACAAAGACCCAAAAAAAACAACAAATAAAAAAACCCACAGCGAACGCGGTTTAAATCCCTCCCTGCAGAAAAGAACAAGAACCCTCAATCACCTGGAAGATATGTGGTGCCTTTTTTTTCCTGAGTCATGTGACATATACACACATCATCAGGTTGGGTTTGTTACCACACAGAAAATCTCCAACAGACCCGAGAGAAAGAGAAGAAAAAAGGGTAAAGTGACTTCTGATTCACAGGTTCGTTTCTCTCTCTCTCTTTTCTCCATTTGTCACTTTTTGAAAGTGAAACCTGTTTATTTCTTTAGTTTAATTTATTGACCCTCTTTTTAAAATGTTTCAACGCCCGCAAAAGTGCCGAGGCGTGGGGTCGATTATATCCAGCCAGGGACTGGATCGGACCACAGCTCTAAAACCGAACTTTAAGGCCGTGTTATTCAAGGCTTAACACATATATTTTTTCTTAGTTTCACTCGAATGTAAAAAATAAAAAAACAAACAGTGAATATACTGATGTTAAAAAGGCTAGGTACTAAACACTGGGCCCAGGGTCCTTGGACTGAATCCCCTCAACGCTCTATGTACAGATATACAAACTACGGTGAGTCTGAGTCCCGCCCTGATTGGTGGATCCTGCGGGGGATTGCTGGTAAGCCCCTCCTCTCGCTCCGCCCCAGTCTGGGCTGGGCGCGGGGCTTCACTTGCGGTCGCGGTCGTCGATGGTCTTGATGAACTCCACGGCGGCGGTGAACTGCATCCACCAATAGCATTCCTCCCCGCTGAGGCGGCTGGCGTAGAAGTTATTAATGTACTGCACCGTGGACAGCAGGCAGGGCGGGTTAGCCTGGGGGGGGGGGGGGGGGCATGGGTTACTGCTGCCGAACACATGGGGAAATACAGGCGCGTGTGTGTGCATGTGTGTGTGCGTGTGTGTAAATGAATAAATGTGCGTGTGTGTGTGTGTGTAAATGACTAAATGTGCGTGTGTGTGTGTGTGTGTGTGTATGTGTGTGAGTGTGCGTGTAAGTGTATGTGCGTGTGTGTATGTTTGTGTGCGTGTGAGCGTGACTGAGTACACACTGCGTTTCCACGGAGACGCACGCAGCTGGCTCTCACCTTTATGAGCACGAAGACGAGCGCGGGCACGAAGTCGTCGGCGCCGGGCACCGAGTCCTCATTGGCCAGGCTCAGCAGGTTCATGATGGTGGAGCACATGCGCAGGATGCACTGCACCTTGTCCCGCGGCGTCTTGTAGGCGTTGACGGACCGGATCTCCGCCTGCGCGGACGGCCACGGCGCCTCCTTCAGGTACACCTGCGCAGATGCAGCAGCGCAGACGCATGCAGACGCACGCAGACGCAGCAGCATGTCCGTCAGTCACGCATTTACAACACAGTTCCATTCTCACCATCACAGCACACGACTGGGGCACACCACTTAAGTCTGTTCAGTAATAATAATAATAAACCTGCTTAGAAGAACCTCTTATATACACTCAAATACAGAACACACACACAAACACACACGCACGCACGCACACACACACGGTTACAGAAAAATCAAGGGTTTCAATCCCAGACTTTTCCTGAGGCACACTGATAATTTGAATTCTATGAAATGAGATATTAAAGTTCAGCCTATGGAATAGATCAGAGAAGGAAGTAAAGATGTGAGAACGTTACCTCTGGGATTTGTAGTGCCTTGTGATTGGCTGTTACCACCTTAGAGAGCCGCTGTATGTGTTCCTGTAGCAGCCTGTGGGGAGATGGGACAATGCGACACTCAAACTGTCAATCGGTATATTACAACAAAAAGAGGATTTAATATATAAAAACTAAACACTCTCAGGCAAAATGCTCACAACACATCCATTTCTTTTTTTTTTCTTTTTTCTTTTTAAAAAGGCCTTTTCTCCAACTTTCCACAGTGGATTATTTCACCACTGACTATGCGTGTGTGTGTTTCTGTGTGGGTATACAAGGCTTTTACAGGCCGTGGGTGCCTTGTGGGGGCTGTCCCGCGGTGGGTGCCCCATGGTGGGTGCCCCGTGGGGGCTGTCCCGTGTGGGGGCTGCCCCGCGCAGGCACGCAGCACACTCACTGGTCCCGGAGGACGTCCCCGTCCTGGTTGGGGTAGAAGGCCAGCCTGAAGATGCGGTTCATGACGCTGCGCTCGATGGCCGCCTGCGCGTCCTGCAGCTGCTCCTCGCTGGCGTACTGCCAGGTGGCGTCGTTCGCCATGGCGCCGTACAGGTAGCGCAGGAAGTCCTCCACCGCCGCCGTCTTGTCGTCGGACGCCGTGCACCTCTGGAACGCTGGGGAGGGTGGGGGGGCGGGGGGGGGGGGGAGGTAAACCAGGTCAGATTTTAGAACGGATTCATCGGTTTTATGCACAAAGCGGCCCAAAGTAGTTATTGATGATAGGAACAGCAGGGCCTTCTCCAGACTGGGCGAGACATTGCACATTGCAGTACCGAGCAAGCTGATTCGCTTTATTTTCAGACAGGCTGCAAATTTCAGTCTCTTCTCAACTATATACATGGCACAGACTCCCAGAAATAAAAATTTACACACACATTTACTCATTTACACTTGCACGCACACATGCACAGACACACACACACAAACACACACACATTTACTCATTTACAGAGACACGCACGCACACATGCACAGACACACACACACACACACACATTTACTAATTTACAGAGACATGCACGCACACGTGCACAGACACACACACACACACACCTCTGATGAACCCCTGCATCTTGGCCTCCATGCCCTGGAGGAAGAGCCGCACGCAGACGGCGGTGAAGCAGCGGTTGGCCACGTCCTTGTCCCGCAGCACCCTCTGCAGCATGCGCTCCAGGTGCGCCTGCGACGTCTGCAGGCCCTGCCGACACCGCGTCAGGTAGGCGATGTAGGGCGCCCTCTTCCTGCAGCCACGGGAACAACAAGCGCTCGTCAAACGGCGGCGCAAACCGGGAAGCTCGGAGCGGGGGCTGGGGTTTGACTACAGCGCGCCCCCTGCTGGTCGGCGGGTGCGGCGGGTGCGGCGGGCACCTGTAGTCGTCGGCGATGGCGGTCAGCAGCTTCCTGCAGGTGCGCGAGTCCAGGCGGCTGATGCAGCGCGTGGTCTCCTGGATCTGCGCTATGCTGTTCTTATCCTGCAGGTTAATGGCCTCTGCCAACTGCACCTTCAGGAAGCACACAATCTCATTCTCTGGAGAGGAGAAAAACAAGTCAGATTTACACATATGCACGCACCTAAGCATAATGGTGGTTTGGTGGTGACAGACTGCATTAGCAGTGATTTAGGCTGCAGTGGCAGTGATTTAGGCTGCAGAAGCAGTGATTTAGGCTGCAGTAGCAGTGATTTAGACTATAGTAATGGTGGTTTGGTGGTGACAGACTGCAGTAACAGTGATATAGGCCACAGTAACAGTGATTTAGGCTGCAGTAGCAGTGATTTAGACTACAGTAATGGTGGTTTGGTGGTGGCAGACTGCAGTAACAGTGACATAGGCGGCAGTAACAGTGATATAGGCCGCAGTAACAGTGATTTAGACTACAGTAATGGTGGTTTGGTGGTGGCAGACTGCAGTAACAGTGATATAGGCTGCAGTAACAGTGATATAGGCCGCAGTAACAGTGATTTAGGCCGCAGTAACAGTGATTTAGACTACAGTAATGGTGGTTTGGTGGTGGCAGACTGCAGTAACAGTGATATAGGCTGCAGTAACAGTGATATAGGCCGCAGTAACAGTGATTTAGGCAGCCATAAGGAGGATCTCCTCACCCTCAGGCTCGGCGTGGTCAGGCAGGCCATTGCGGGTGGAGGCGTGGGGAAGGAGGGGCAGGACCACAGAGTCCGCAGAACACAGAGCCAATCTCAGCTTCTTCTTAGCATCACTGCAACACAAACAGCAGGGTCAGAGACATGTACACACTCTCTCACTCTCACACTCTTACTCTCTAACACTCTCTCACACACTCTCACAATCTCACACACTCTCATACACTCTCACACCCTCTTACTCTCTAACACACTCTCACACACTCTCACACCCTCTTACTCTTTAACACACTCTCTCACTCTCGCACTCTCACACACTCTCAGACAGACCTGAATGTGTATCTGTGGTCCTGAGGCGGGGCAGTCTGGCTGGCAGAGTCGGGCATGTCCTCTGTGGAGAGGTTCTGTAGAGCGTCTTCTCTGAGAGACTCCTGCATGCTGCTCTCACCTTCCCCACAGGTGTCTAAACACACATGCAGAGGAACACACACACACACACACGCACACGCACACACACACGCGCACACACACACAGAGGAACACACACATACGCACAAACATGCAGAGGAACACATACACACGCACGCACACGCACACACACACACAGAGGAACACACACACACACACATTAAACCATGCCCTCCGCATGGCTCTCCATCAACAGACAGGCTGGTTACATGCATAATTTGTGTAATTCCTGTTGCCATGGTACTGTGCTGGTACTGTAACTCCTGCGCAGGACACACCTGGGCCCTCGTCGCCAGCGGCCCCGGGGGCCCCTTCGCTGGGGCTGCTGCGTTTGATGTTCCGGTACTTGTCCAGGATGTCCTCCGCCGCCTGTACCTGGGTGCTCAGTCTGGACCCAGCGTCCTCTACAGGGACACATGATAAACATTTACCTGTGTGTCCAACCCCACAACCCGAGGAACCTGCATCTTTTAAAATTACATTCCGCCAACCTCCTTTTTTAAAATACAACTTCCTAAAATATTACAAAATTTATACAACAAATATTTTAAAAAAGAACTATACTGTAAATAAATGCTACGTAAATATATGTAAGTCTATTGGTGTACATCTTTTGATCAGATCCCAGAATGCGGAAGGACAAATATGACAAACACAATGTTGTCACTGCAGAAGGTTCTAGAAACAGTGTGTTGAGGAGCGGGTGCATGGGACCTTGAGGCTTCCTGAATCTCCGAGATCAGTGGAATATGCACTCAACTAACTGACTGGTTCACATTTGAACCAATCACATTGTTTTGCTATTGATAATAATAGCGGATAATAATAAAGCTTTTTGATTGGTTCATATGAGCCAGTGATTGACAGCCCATTATGGGGGCAAACTCTCCCATGGCTACCATGTTCCAGACTGCTTCTACTAAAGCTTGGCATGCCTCAAGCTGCTGTGCTTGGTAATGGCACGTACAATCCCTGAGTTTGGGGAGTGGGGTTGGCATGACAACCAGCGGCCGGGACACACCTTGATGAGCGCGCTCCAATCCCGCCTCCTCTCTCTCGTGCTTGTCCTTTCTCCGGAAGCCCGCACCTGTGGACAGATGAAACGGATGAGTTTGGGTCCTTAACCTCAGTCCCAGTCTTTTTATTTGTGTAAAGCGACATTCACAAACAGGCTGTCACATGCTGCTTCACACTGGACAAAAGCAGATGCCTTTTCTCCATTACTAAAGAGAACCAAAAAGTGCCCACTATTCATTATCAATATATTTATGAACACCTATGTTGTCAAGTAGGTGATCATGAGGGTGCTGTAGACCAGGCCAGGCATAGAGCAAGATACCCCATTCTAGACAGCAGGGAAAACCGAGCAGTCTGGATGTGCTGAACATCCGATGTGGTCATAATCAAACAATCTCAAATGTTACGCTGTCTGACACGCCCCTAACAGATAACTACTCGCATTAAAAAAAGGCTTACACACAGTCGCAGGGATTTTCACTTCATTTGCATTCATTTCCCACCAGTTAAATGGGCAGCGACTGAACCCTGTTGTACCCAGGGAAAAGCAATCGCCAATAGCACATCACCCAGGCAGCGTCGGCACCGGACACGGTCTGGATTCGATCGAAGACCGTGGGCTTCGTCCGCCACAGCGCGGTGCCTTAACCGAATGAGCCACCCAGCAGCCTCGTAAAATGCATATTTTAAAGAAGGATGTTAAAATCAGACACGCTCAGACCACAATCACATACGCACATCACACAATCTAGGGAAGGGCCAATGCATTCAGACTTACACTGAAGGTGCCTGTTTTGTGCAGCTCTATGACAACCATTTTGAAAGTGGAAAGCAGAAAATGAAAATATGCATTTTGCAAAGGTGAAATCACTGGTCTACGTGACATCTACGCAAGCACTCTGAGACGGACAAGAGCAGCGCTTCGCTGCTTTTGCACTCACATGCCATTTTTCACATCTCTGCAGCAAGTAAAGATACTCATTTCAAATTATGTGTTTTTTTAAATAGACTAGTTTAACATTTTAATACAGAACAAAAGCCCAAATTAAATGAGAATGTTAGCCAGTAGCGGTCTGCTCAACCCAGTGGGATCATTTATCCTGGGGGTTCTGTCTTTTTGCACAAGTCAAAAGATTAAGGTTCCCTACAAATTATATTTTTCTTCTGCTTGTCAATCGGTGCACTATTGGAGGCCCAATTTGGGATCGGTCCCACAGGGAGATACCCAACTGCGCCATTTGGAGCCTTGTAGATCCAAGCAGCCGATAGTCCACCTGGAACAGACCTCCAAAATAGGGCCGCCCAAACCTGTTCCTGCAGGTTTTCACTCCAACCCAATTCTGGCACACCTGACAAATTAGCAGCTCAACAAGATCTCGAGCTGTTGAATGATGTGTGCGTTATTACGGTTGGAGTGAAATCCTACAAAATGATAAATCTACAGGAAAAGAGTTGAGTAGCCCTGCTCTAAAAAAAAAAGCCAACTTTGTTTTGTTTGCTTTGTTTTGGAATTAAGAATTAAGAACTAAAGGGCTATGAAAGAGTAGAGAACTCATTGTCTCAGACTCAGACAATGAGAAATGCGCGTCTTTCTTGTCCTTCAGAAAGCTTGCTGCGATTTAGCATCAAATCAATGGGATTTAATGACCATAAAAATGACAGCAAAAATTGCATTTGCAAAAAAAAAAAAAAAAAAAAAAAAAAAAAAGAGCTTCCCTCATAAGCTCCCAATTGCATTTTGCATCCACTTTCCCGAAACCAGATTATTCTTCTCACCGGAGTGAGAAACTGCAGACACAACGAGCAGGACTGACCCGCTGGTCATCCAGGAGGACGAAGGCCATTTGGAAACCCCGTTTGGCTTTTTTGACTAATCCCATCCCACCATCTTAAGCCAATACTCAGGAATGTTTTTTTTAGAAACTTGGCCCCCTTCTTGAAGAACAAAGAGCAGCTCTTTGGATGAGACCAATCGTTTTCATCCTCAAAACTATTACTTTTTAGCATTGTCTGGATTGTCATGTTCTTTCGCTGAATATCCCATTAGCACAGTCCTCACTGTGCCTAACTTTATCGATCAGCGCAATTCCGCCATTTACAGTGTTGCCGCAAATGCCGCCAAAAATCCCAGTTCTGTTAAGGGTTCCGTTTCCTGCAGGGAAACCCAGTGAACTAGCGCTTTGAAGACAGGCAATGCAAAATAAAACCACTTAAAAAATGACGGATGAAAACTACAACCAAAAATCTACTAAATAAGATGAAATGAATTAGCAAGCCGGGACAGATTACATCACAGCGCTTGCTAAAATGGGGGCGGGGCTAAAGCCTGGCTGAGTGTTACCTGATCCCTCGCTATCCACGGTCCAGTAAAGCACTGCGTAGAGAACAGAGAGGGCGGCCATTACACCCCACCTGCAGCACAAGTCCCCAAAATCACAGCCCCCCCCAGGGATTGCTCCTTCATTATTCTTTTTCTTAACTATTTCTTATTATTGCCACAAGTTACATATTCTACATTTTAAGATACAAATATTTTTTTGCTTGGTTCTCATATTCTTGATAATATTACTGGGAAAATATTTTCCTTTTCCATATTTATAATATTTCCCTGTCGCACCAAGTACATATTTCATAAGAAATAAAACTTAAACATCATTAGCAATATGGCCGTATGATCATTACCATTCATTACACGCTTATTTTGAACTAGAAAACTACATGTCTCGGGCAGACCCATGACACGACAGCCGATTTCATATACTAGCGCATTAACTCAGACCTGTGGTGGGTGTTGGGTAATGGTGTTAAACCCAATTTATTGTGCTGGCGATTCTAAGACGCAGTCACACTATTTTAGGGGGCCGGGGGCTGTTTGGAAATGAAAAGCAGTGCACAGCATTACAACAAACAGATCCGGGTTGATTTCAAGTGAACTGCCCCTAAACACCCTGTCTGTAGGGGGGTGTAGCCGCCTGTGGTAACGCTACACGTATTCCTTTCTCTCCTCGGCGTGTCGTATGCTCTCGGGCCAGCCTGTACGTGTTATAAACGCGTGGTCGCCAACGTCACGGAAAAGCCGGCGCCATGGCGACGAAGCCCCTGGACACAGGGAAAGGTCTGGGGCAGGGGGGCAGGTGGGGGGGCGCTGAGGGCAGCGCTTACCTTTGGGGATGGCGTTCACGAAGCGCTTCTTCCACCAGGGCCTGCTACGGTCGGCCTTCTCATCATCGCTGTCCTTCCTCTCCTCCCCCTGTGTGCACGTGTGCAGAGATAGCCTGCCGTTAGCACGCTACGCATCCCAGAGCGTACGCTACCACGAGGGCTACGACTGCTTTAGGAATCCTAAATCCTCATACACAAGGCTGTAAGCTAATCTAAACACTAGTAACCATAGCATTCCCTTGTGTGTACATTATCTATCAGCAGAGCAGAGTAGGGTAGGCCTTGCACTGCCAGCTTTGCACAGGGCCTTGCATATCTCCCAGACAGCCCTGTGCACAGAGCACTCCACTGGGTTAGCAAGCTACTTCTCCATCCCCGAGAATGCATTACTGTCCAGTATCACACTCTGAGAGTACAGCAGACCTGTGTCGAATACCTGAAATAATTAATAAAAATACTTGAAAAAATAAAAATTGATACCTGAATTTCAGCTAAACACACTACTAACCCAAAGACACGGTAAACAAGATTACCTCTCTCAGGTAGTCCCTACTGGGGGAGGAGGTGGGGCCAAGGCCAAATGCGGAGGCGTGGTCTCTGTCGTCGGCCACGCCCCTGCGGAGGACCCCGGGGTCGCTGGTTGGCCGGCGGGCGGGGCAGGTGATGTCGCTGCTCCGGCTGCGCACCAGCCTGTCGGGGCAGGAGTACCTCTGCTTGCCGGGCTCCGCCTCCCCCAGGGAGCCGAGCATGAAGAGGGAGAGGCGGGGCTCCTGTCCCACAGCGTACGCCTCCGGGATGGGCGGGTCCGGGGGCGGGTGGGGCGGCCGGACGTGGTGCGCCTTGGGTCTCACCACCGTTCCCGTGGGGAAACCTGCAGAGGAGCGAGGGCCGCCGAAGTCAGGAGAAACCCCCAGGTTGCGCGGGGAATAGAAACCGCGGCGTCACCGCCGGTTAAGCTTCTAATCGACCTCATCTTCCCTGGCATCACAGAACAAACATTTGACTGCTGCTCATATAATAACAGATCTACTCTAGTCTGTTACTCTGAGCTGCACTGGCTTTCCCATAGAGCTCAGAGCTCAGAGCTCATGCTGGTTACCTTCTGCAGAGGCCAGAGGGTCAAACATGACCAGCATGTCAGCATGTGAGGGCGGAGAGGCCAAGTGGTGGGCTCCTGCAATGACAGAGGAAACGTCCAATTAGGAAAAGCCTTCAGCAAAACTCCGTGTAATGCATGTTAAATCCTGGCCTCTCGGCCTGCCACTGGATGGAGCAACCCAAGAAAGAAACACTGACCTACTTACTGACTCACACACTAACTGGCTCAACCAAACACTGACTGATGCACCCACACACTGACAGTTTTACCCCATCACTGACGGTCTCACTCAAACAATGACCACACATTAACCACCTCAACCAGACATTTAATGATTGTACAGTAGATGCCCCTATTGTTATAAATCCACAGTTACTGAGTTACAGCGCATATCTCTCTGTCGTACCGTGGGCTGGCTCCTCCCCCTCAGGACTGGTCGCAGAGTCCTTGCCCCCAAAATCCGAGCTGCACTCTGACCTCAGGTCCTCCGTCTTATTGGGGATGTCCTCTGATGTCATGCTGACGCCTGGCGCAGGACAGGAAATTACATCAGACACACGTTTCAGAACAGGAGCGTGTAGATTAGGTTAGATAGTGTATACAGTAGGTGTTTATGGTGTAAAGTGAGTGGGTATAGTGTATGTGTTTAATCTATAGTGAGTGTGTGTATAGTGTATGTGTGTACAGGCTATAGAGAGTGTATGGTGTATGTGTGTACAGTCTATAGAGAGTGTATAGAGTATGTGTGTACAGTCTATAGAGAGTGTATAGTGTATGTGTGTACAGTCTATAGAGAGTGTATAGTGTGTGTGTGTGTGTGTACAGTCTATAGAGAGTGTATAGTGTATGTGTGTACAGTCTATAGTAAGAATGTGTATAGTGTATGTGTGTACAGTCTATAGTGAGGATGTGTATAGTGTATGTGTGTACAGTCTATAGTGAGAATGTGTATAGTGTATGTGTGTACAGTCTATAGTGAGAATGTGTATAGTGTATGTGTGTACAGTCTATAGAGAGTGTATAGTGTATGTGTGTATAGTCTACAGAGAGTGTATAGTGTATGTGTGTATAGTCTACAGAGAGTGTATAGTGTATGCATGTACAGTCTATAGTAAGAACGTGTATAGTGTATGTGTGTACAGTCTATAGTGAGGGTGTGTATAGTGTATGTGTACAGTCTATAGTGAGGATGTGTATAGTGTATGTGTGTGCAATGCGTACGGTACCTGACACAGCGCTGAGTCCGGGCGTGCTGGGTCTGGAGCTGACCTCCCTGACCTCCGTGTCGTCGGAGGTGCTGCCCACCCCGGAGCAGCTCTCCAGCTCCTGCAGCCGCTCCTCCTGCTTCAGGTCGGCCGCCTCTGAGGACCCAGCGCACGCAGCGTGTTACCACGGGGACGCACACGCACACGCTCTCACGCGCACGCAGATACACTACAGTATACACACAGTCACATGCACACACGTTCTCACGTGCACGCAGATACACTACAGTATACATACAGTCACATGCACACGCACACGCTCTCACGTGCACGCAGATACACTACAGTATACACACAGTCACATGCACACACGCTCTCACGTGCACGCAGATACACTACAGTATGCACACAGTCACATGCACACACGCACACGTTCTCACGTGCACACAGATACACTACAGTATACACACAGTCACATGCACACACGCACACGTTCTCACGTGCACGCAGATACACTACAGTATACACACAGTCACATGCACACACGCACACGTTCTCACGTGCACGCAGATACACTACAGTATGCACACAGTCACATGCACACACGCACACGTTCTCACGTGCACGCAGATACACTACAGTATGCACACAGTCACATGCACACACGCACACGTTCTCACGTGCACGCAGATACACTACAGTATACACACAGTCACATGCACACACGCACACGTTCTCACGTGCACGCAGATACACTACAGTATACACACAGTCACATGCACACACGCACACGTTCTCACGTGCACGCAGATACACTACAGTATACACACAGTCACATGCACACACGCACACGTTCTCACGTGCACGCAGATACACTACAGTATACACACAGTCACATGCACACACGCACACGTTCTCACGTGCACGCAGATACACTACAGTATACACACAGTCACATGCACACACGCACACGTTCTCACGTGCACGCAGATACACTACAGTATACACACAGTCACATGCACACACGCACACGTTCTCACGTGCACGCAGATACACTACAGTATGCACACAGTCACATGCACACACGCACACGTTCTCACGTGCACGCAGATACACTACAGTATGCACACAGTCACATGCACACACGCACACGTTCTCACGTGCACGCAGATACACTACAGTATACACACAGTCACATGCACACACGCACACGCTCTCACGTGCACGCAGATACACTACAGTATACACACAGTCACATGCACACACGCACACGCTCTCACGTGCACGCAGATACACTACAGTATACACACAGTCACATGCACACGTTCTCACGTGCACGCAGATACACTACAGTATACACACAGTCACATGCACACACGCACACGTTCTCACGTGCACGCAGATACACTACAGTATACATACAGTCACATGCACACGCACACGTTCTCACGTGCACGCAGATACACTACAGTATACATACAGTCACATGCACACACGCACACGTTCTCACGTGCACGCAGATACACTACAGTATACACACAGTCACATGCACACACGCACACGTTCTCACGTGCACGCAGATACACTACAGTATACACACAGTCACATGCACACACGCACACGCTCTCACGTGCACGCAGATACACTACAGTATACACACAGTCACATGCACACACGCACACGTTCTCACGTGCACGCAGATACACTACAGTATACATACAGTCACATGCACACGCACACGCTCTCACGTGCACGCAGATACACTACAGTATACACACAGTCACATGCACACACGCACACGTTCTCACGTGCACGCAGATACACTACAGTATACACACAGTCACATGCACACACGCACACGTTCTCACGTGCACGCAGATACACTACAGTATGCACACAGTCACATGCACACACGCACACGTTCTCACGTGCACGCAGATACACTACAGTATACACACAGTCACATGCACACACGCACACGTTCTCACGTGCACGCAGATACACTACAGTATACACACAGTCACATGCACACGTTCTCACGTGCACGCAGATACACTACAGTATACATACAGTCACATGCACACACGCACACGTTCTCACGTGCACGCAGATACACTACAGTATGCACACAGTCACATGCACACACGCACACGTTCTCACGTGCACGCAGATACACTACAGTATGCACACAGTCACATGCACACACGCACATGTTCTCACGTGCACGCAGATACACTACAGTATGCACACAGTCACATGCACACACGCACATGTTCTCACGTGCACGCAGATACACTACAGTATACACACAGTCACATGCACACACGCACACGTTCTCACGTGCACGCAGATACACTACAGTATACACACAGTCACATGCACACACGCACACGTTCTCACGTGCACGCAGATACACTACAGTATACACACAGTCACATGCACACACGCACACGTTCTCACGTGCACGCAGATACACTACAGTATGCACACAGTCACATGCACACACGCACACGTTCTCACGTGCACGCAGATACACTACAGTATGCACACAGTCACATGCACACACGCACACGTTCTCACGTGCACGCAGATACACTACAGTATACACACAGTCACATGCACACACGCACACGTTCTCACGTGCACGCAGATACACTACAGTATACATACAGTCACATGCACACACGCACACGTTCTCACGTGCACGCAGATACACTACAGTATACACACAGTCACATGCACACACGCACACGTTCTCACGTGCACGCAGATACACTACAGTATGCACACAGTCACATGCACACACGCACACACATGCTCGCATGCCACAGAGATACGCTCATACACAAGTACTCACAGACACGTATACACACACACACACACACACACACGCACACACGCACACACACACGGTTTCTATCCCATTTAGGCTACAGATGAACAGGAATCTGCAGGCACATTACAGACAGCTTTACTACAGCACAGAACCAGGGCTAGCAATAGGACACAGACGAGCCAGCCAATCACAAGTGAGGTCAGCGCAGCACCGCTGCTACGCTCCGCTAGCTGTTAGCTGCCGTTACAGCCCCGTCGCTCTCATAAAAAGCTCCTTCAGCCCTCTCCATTAACCCTGTCCCACGTATTTACACAAAAGCAAACCCGTTTGCTTCACTGATTCACAGACTTTTCAGTCATTCTTCCAGTCTTGAGAAAAGACACACTGCATCAGCTGTTACATTTTAGAGGGGGTTTGTGGAAAATGAAGTGTAGTCTATGTGGCAATGAAACGTCTTCCAGCAGGAGTGACGTCTCTGTGACACTCATCCCACTGAGTGGGGTTTCTGTCTGTACAGCAGACACCCTGCTGGCCCCTGCCATTAAACAGTGACGTAGTGTCTACAGTACATCAATGAGCTCAGAGAGATTTTAGCCCGGGGCTAAGCGAGTGCTCGCACTTGCACATTCTGAAGTGGGCTAGCTCCAGCCTTAGCCCTGGGCTAGCTGACCGTACTCCGGAAGGAGAGTTAGCACACACTTTTTAGAGTTAGGCCCAGAAATCTCCCCAAACGTGGTGCCAAAATAACCAGTGTTTCATGGGGTAAGTGACAATGCAGGGGATTTTCACTGTCCAATCAGCGTTCAGCGTGCTACACTTGAGTGTGCACTGCTTGTGCAGCTATTGTTTATCAGCTTAAAAAAAGTTAGTTAGCTAGCTAGCTAGCAAACGAAAGTTAGTGGCCAACGCCAAATAATTTATTTATTTCCTCCCAATCAACTTGTGCCATAAACTTGCAGCTGTGACAAGCTTTTAAACCCCAAAACTGTCTTATTGGACAGTGCTCATTTGCACAGTCAAGAGTGTTGATTGGACAGTTAGCTCGAGCCAGCTGCTTTCTGTCAACAAGCGCACCCGTGGGAAAACACAGGCTGCCAATGCAAGCCTCAACAAGTGCTGCCAACAGTAAAGATATAACTTGCTGACAAACTGACGAACGGACGTTAGCCCAGGGTTTTACGGGTATTAAGTGTGAATGCTTAAGCCGTGGCTAATGTTTAGCCCAGGGTTAATGTGTGAACACAGGATGAGCTAGCCCTGGGCTATCCTTAGCCTGGGGCCAATGATAACCCAGGGCTTACTACACTGCAGTGCAGTGTGAAGCGGTCTAAACAGAGGCAGACACGCAGACAGGCTGAGACACACAGACAGGCTGAGACACACAGGCAGGCAAGCAGGCAGACAGGCTGAGACGGACACACATACAGGCTGAGGCACACAGACAGAGAGACAGACAGACAGGCAGGCAGGCAGGCAGGCAGGCCCGGTAGCAGGCAAACAGGCAGGCTGAGATGGACAGGCAGGCAGGCAGGCAGGCAGACAGGCAGGCAGACAGGCAGGCAGGTAGCAGGCAGGCAGACAGGCAGGCAGGCAGACCCACCCGAGTCGCTGGGCAGGACCTCCACGCTCCAGGCCTCGCTGGTGGTCTCTGAGATGGTGGATCCTGTGCAGGGATCCAGCAGCAGGGAGCCAGAGCCTGGGAGACACAGCAGACTCCCCAGCATGTTCTCCACCGCAGCCCCTGCACACGAAGCACAGAAACCCGCTCAGCATACGCACACACGCACACACTTACACACACACTTACACACACACACGCACGCACACACGCACGCGCTCTCCACAGCAGCCCCTACACACAAGCACATTAACCCGCTGAGCGCACACACACACATAGACGCGCGCACGCACAAGCACACACACACGTGCAAACACACAGGCACACACACAAACTCACACGCATGCTCTCCACAGCAGTCCCTGCAAACGATGCACAGAAACTCGCTGAGCACACACACACACACACACAGACGCGTGCGCGCACACACACACACACGCATGCACACACACGCACTTGCACACACGTGTTCTCCACAGCAGCCCCTGCACATGAAGCACACTGAGCTCACACACATAAAAAGCGAGATTTGGACCTCATGGACCTGGCTTGTAACTCACTCACACGCTCACATTTAGCAGGCTGAAGATTCTCCACAAGGGGGAGCTATTAGCACTCATGGTGCTTTGCATCAGTGGCACTGTGTCCTCGTTCTTATGTTCCTCATTCATTTAAAAGCATCAAGCCGCTGACCCGGCTAGCTGCCAGAAGGCCTCAGTGTGCTGCCAGATCCCGTGCCGTGCTGGACAGTAGGGTTGCATGTATGCACGCCGACAACAGGAGCAGCAGACTGGAGGCCCGTTATGTGTTATTCCGTAAATTAGGCCCTGTGCCTACTTCAGTGTGCTGTAGGCTTTAGCATGCTGCTCCTCAGGATGCTAAAGCTCACGCACTACGCCATTACTGTCTGAGGCAGCGTTTAATGTCTCTGATCTTCCTCTCAGCTCGAGTCCCCCTTACTGGACTTCTGCATGCTCCTCTCCTCAACAAATGTTCTTCCTGCTGCTCCTGTGATGAGTGTTTAATGATTCATTCCATATTAGACTTGGAGGTCAGTCTAAATTCCTTTCATACATATGCACTGACAAATAAATGCATAAACAAACAGCAAAATATATAATGCTAGAGATACTGGGAGGGAAGACCGTTTTAGCGCCTGGAAATGCAGGCTCCACCTGTACGTGTGTGTGTGTGTGTGTATGTATGCATTTGTGTATGTGTGTGTGTGTGTGTGTGTGTGTGTATGTATGCATTTGTGTATGTGAGTGTGTGTGTGTGTGTGTGTGTGTGTATGTATGCAT
The DNA here is from genome assembly GCF_013347855.1 of Anguilla anguilla. Taxonomy (NCBI): domain Eukaryota; kingdom Metazoa; phylum Chordata; class Actinopteri; order Anguilliformes; family Anguillidae; genus Anguilla; species Anguilla anguilla. The sequence continues at coordinate 30,519,841 of NC_049214.1, forward strand.
TTGTGTATGTGAGTGTGTGTGTGTGTGTGTGTGTGTGTGCGCGTGCAAGTGTGTGTGTATGTATGCATTTGTGTATGTGAGTGTGTATGTGTGTGTGTGCGTGTGCACGTGCATCTGTGTAAGTGAGCGTATGTGTATGTGTGTGTACGTGAGTGCCTGTGTATGTTTGTTTGTTTTTGTGTGTTTGTGTGTGTACGCATGCACGTGTCTGCATCTGTGTGTCTGTGTGTGCGTGAGCGCCTGCGTGTGTATTTGTTTGTGTTTGTTTGTGTGTGTGTGTGTGTATGCGTGTGTGTGTGTGTGTGTGTGTGTGCGTGTGTATGCGCGTGTGTTTGTGTGTGTGTGTGTGTATGTGTGTGTGTATGCGTGTGTGTGTGTGTGTGTGCGTGTGTGTGTGTGTGTGTGTGTGTGTATGCGCGGGTGTATCTGTGTGTTTGTGTGTGTGTGTGTGTGTGTGTGTGTGTTTGTGTGTGTGTGTGTGTGTGTGTGTGTATGCATGCGCGTGTCAGTTTGGAGCCGTGCCTCGTTACGATGGTAATCATATCGGTGGCATAACGAGGCACTAATGGGTTTTTAATGCTCATCTCATTAAGCAAGGCCTGGGAGAAGCGCATAGAGAAATCACTGCCAGCTCACTCAGCCACAGAGCGCTCGCTTCTAACAGCGCATTACTGAAGAGGATAAACTGCACAGGAGACACACCAACACACTGACTGAGGGGACAGGGAGAGGCCCAGACCATCAGAGAGAGAGAGAGAGAGAGAGAGAGAGAGAGAGGCTCAGACCATCAGAGAGAGAGAGAGACAGAGAGAGAGAGAGAGAGAGGGAGAGGGTGGAGAGGGGGGAAGAGAGAGAGAGAGAGAGGGAGAGAGAGAGGTTTTAAAAGGATATTTATCTGTCCATTTATATACACTTCCTTCAGCATGGTTTGGGAAGTAGGGACTATTTATAGTGTATTTTTGCTGGACGTTTAACCAGAACTCACATCTGAAATATTACCCATTTAAAACAGATGGATATCTCCATGCGCATATATTTTTTTAACGTGATATTCCTTTCCTGGTGGACTTTGTCGGGACAATCGTGGCATCCTGAATACTGAGTCCCGAATAATGACATCAGCATCCTGACTGGGGTTTGGACGCGTCGCCCCGATTACGATCCTCCTAATTCACCGTCTGTGCCACACTGTTACAGGACAACCACCTGTGAAATACCTGAGAGAGACTCCATAAGGGGTATGAAGCAGTTTGTGGGGGTTCATACTTCAGCCCAATTACACCGACAGCTGCAGTTAACACACTTTGCATTGCGGCAGGAGAGGCATTATCACGTGAAAGGAACTGAATTTAATTTAAGAACGGGCTAAAGCTTAAAGTGTTTGGGGGTACACAGCAGGCGTAAAAACCAGCGAGGGGTGAACGCAGACAGAGGTAATAAAATATCAGGTGTGCCTACAGAGGAGGGATGGCAGTAACAACCAACACGCTGAATAATTAACACCACGAGTCATTTATAATTCAGCGACGTCGTCTCGGAAACGTCCACAGCCTCTCTGAAACCGCCAGGCTCGTTTGCCGTGGTTTACGAGGGGGAACGAGAAACAATTCACACGCAAACCGCACAACGTGAACCGGAGAGGGCTTCATAAACAGACGAAAGGCCATTTTAAAAACGCACCACTAGGTGGCAGTGTAAAACCAATGGTTTCATTGGGAAGCAACTGAAAATCCTTCCAAAAGTTTACTTTATCCCCACTGTTAGACCCTCCAGAGGCCGGTGTATGCACACCTTAATGGGGTCCTCAATGTAAGACCCCCACCTCCCCCTTTTTCTAAACATACATTACATTATTTTAAAAATAAATGAAAAACCAACACTTGCTCAGCCCTTTGATGTATACTTTCAGCTATTTGATTTGTGAGATTTTAAGCAGTAAAAATACATTATTTATATACTCAAAAAAGAACAAAAAATTTTAAATATTAAAATATTTTAAAACATACGCAGAATCTATGTGAATGTCGTTTCTTAAATGGTATTTCTGCATTTATTTCAAAAAAGCATTAGAAGAACCTTGAATAAAGATATAAAGTGTACACTCCCTAAATCAGGCTGCCACCATCCTGAACAGAACAAGCTACCTGTTGTCAGCTGCGCTGCTAATGTAGCCTGACTTGTGGTGTTCTGACTAATCCTTTCCTTTCGGTATTTTGGTGGAAAAACCTGTCCCTGCCCGACATGCTGTGACAAAGACTCCCCTGGTCCTGAAGCATTAGAAACCTGGTACATGTTAACTGGAGGGAATTTCAACAGTGAGGCTATGTTGCAATTCCAGCATGGGAACAGACAGTCCTTTAAAGGGGAACGTCACGCAAAAATGTATTATTTTCATCTACCCGCGACATGCTGGAAAAAATGGATTTGGACTTCAAATCCTTTCCTTATAGATTTAAAACACTACTTCCTGGTTTTTGACAGCCAGACGATGTACCATAAAAAGCGTGTGTCTGGCCTGTCAGCAGCTCACCACAAGCCTCCGCTACCCAAGAGCCACGGCGGTGCCCTTCGCTCAGCCGTTCCTGACCAAAGTAGGGAGTAAAATGTGAATGGTTGCTGGGTGAACGCACACATTTTTCAGCTCAGCTAGCAGGACACACACACACACACCACCCCTTTGTTTCCGTGTCTCTCGCTCGCTCAAGCGTTCCGCTCCGGCGAACAAGCTGCAACACGCAACGCACCGCCTCCGAACTGGTGTCACACCAGCGTGTGACCGTGAATGAGCACACACTCCCCACCCACGGATTCCCCCCGGCTACACCTAGGGAGAAAGGTGGGGAGCAATGACTTGTGGGAGATGAAGTACAGACAATCAGCTGGAACATACTGGTTTCAGGAACTTGCAAATCTAAAATCTAAAGATCGGTTGATGCGACTTTTTTTTTTTTTTTTTTTTTTTTTTTTTTAATTCACCCTGGACCTATTTTTTTGGAAAAAGTTCCCCTTTATGTGCACACTTGGGTGGGCCATAGACATAGTATGATGGTGATGAGATGGATATGATCTCACTTGTTGATATCAGAGAGGAGCACTAATCATGGAGTATGTTGATAACAACCAGCAGAACAACACCAATGTTCATTGGTGGTCTTGGTAATTCCCACAGGGACCTCAGAAGTATAGCCAAAATGATCCACCAATCACTGTTGGTGTTACTCTACTGCTTGTCACCCACATAACACATAATTGGTGGAGCTCCTCTCTGTTTGACATCATAGCCTTCTTAACCATACATGAGACAGGATGGGCGGGCCACGGGGTGGTGGGGGAGGGCAGGAGGGGCGTGGCCGAAGCAGGGTAAGGGCGGGGGGCGGGGGGGCATGTCACCTGCAATCTCCTGCAGCCGGTCCTCGTCGGCGTTGGGGTCGAAGTCGCTGCCCAGGACGTCGGTGCTCCAGGTCTCGCTCACCGTCTCGGAGATGTCCCGGTCGTCCGTCAGGCCCATCATGTCCCGGATCTCAAACTTGCGCAGCTTGTCGTCCAGGTTGTCCTGGGTGGTCGCTATGACAGCAACAGGGAATGAGGAGTCACACGGGCCTGTCATATTATGGGATGTACAAGAGAAAAGCTGGGGAAATAATTAGAAGGTGCTGAAAACTGGATTCAAATTGTGGTTATATTCCCCAGGATTTCTAAGTGTTTAGCCGAGGGGGAAAGCCAATTTCAACACAGGCTTTTTATGTATTTGGTTTTTTCAAGAATCATTTAAAAATAGTTCTGAGCCGTTTGTGAATGCCAGAAGTATTAAAACAACACACCAACAAAGAATTCACAGATAGATTTTAGTTTCCTGGACCTTTAAGAGCTGAAAAAATTTATTTAGATTTATTGGGCTCAGAACGCACAAGGTGGAGAAACCGCCACACAATATTATGGGATGGAACACAAATTAATTGCAAATACTTTTGCAGCTTCTCATCCAGGTTGTCCTGGGTGGTTGCTAACAGAGACTATGGGAGTTATACGAGGCCTTCATATTATGGGATGTAACGCTTAAATGATTTGCATTTGCATGCCCTTAGCCAGGGTGACTCAACTCGTATGTATTCACACATCATCAATTTACGGTAGCCTGCTTTTCCAGAGGCAAATTCAGGTTAGGAGCCTTGTTTGGAAAAAGGGCGTGAGAGAGGAGTTCTGTCTGGGACATTTACCTACAGTAAAAGCAGGCCTGTTTGTTTAAAAGCGTCTGACTGCTGCGGGATATTGCAGTGTTTGAATAAATGTCGTGGCGCTGAGCTGAGTGGAGAACAGTAGCGCATTTGCAGACTCTGGCTGCAATAGAGGCTGGCGGTTGGATGATCTCGCCCGTGTACATGTGTGTGGTTGTGGGAGTGGGAGTGGGAGTGGGTGCGGATGTGGACGTGGGGTGCGGATGTGGACGTGGGCGGGGTCTCGCTCACCTTGCTCGTGCTCGAGGAGCTGCAGCGCCTCCACGCCGTCCCCCGCCGGCCCCGCCCCCAGCTCCGACACGGACTCCCCCTCCAGGTCCAGGGAGGACACCGAGTTGGAGCGGTTGGACGGCCCTGCGGGACACAGAGCCAGCAGGAGCGGCGGCCATTTTACCAGCAGATACACAAAGTAACTCCCCGCAGCCAGCAGTCCCCTCGCTCATAACACTACGGAGCATTACTGCAGCGTCGCCACACAAACTTCCTCACTGCTAATACTGCTCTCAGTGTCAGTTCTGCATTTGCTCACGACCGCGATACCGCTAACAGCAGTGCACTGCTGCTGCTGGGCTGTCTGAAAGGGCGCCCTCTGCAGGCCGCCGGGGGGAGCTCACCCTCTGAAATGCCCTCCAGGTTGTCGCTGCAGAGCGAGAAGCGCAGGGTCTTGTCCGGTTTCCCCTGGAGTTTGCCGTCGTCCGCCGGTCCCTCCCCCTGCCCCTCGTGAGCCATCTGCAGGGACAGCACCTGGGGAGGGGGGGGGGGAGGTCAGGCTCACACCCACTCCATATAAACCGTGTGTGTTTGTGTTTGTGTGACTGTGCTGCGTTGGGTTAGCGTGTCCTGCTAAGCATACCGTGTTTTTACGGTAATGCCTGTTCATGGTAGTATTTGAGCTTCGTCCACATTCCTGAGGGGGCGGGGGGCATTACCTCATTCTCTGACATCATCCCCGGGACATTCTGTGGGGAAGAGCCCAGTGAGATCACCAGCACTTCCTCTGGCATCACTTCCTGCAGGGAATCCTGGGAGCTGGCCTCCTGCTCTCCCTCCTGGGCGAGGCTGCTACGGCTACGACTGCGGGAGGCTGTCGGGATGAGCACACAATGGAGAAGCAGGGTAACTATCTGGGACACCACTGCTGCCACACCCCACAATCACTAATTAACAAGGAACTACACCCCCGCAATTCATCATTTGGTATGCTCCGTCTTACCCTCAGAATAATTACTGGGACCTGTATTTCACGTGTCAAAAACAAAGCTTGTTTTTTACCCCCAAAAGACCATTTGGAGTGATGATGTCATTGGGATGCGACTCCTCCTCTTATTATTTAAAGAGGAACTAAACCTTAATCTGATGCCACTGTTTTGTACTAAGTGAGGAACTAAAAAGGCATGTATGTTAAAGTGTGGCTCTCCAGACATCTTATCCTGTCCTGCATACAGACACTGTATTAAAAATGCTATCAATTTACATTAAGAATGTATCTTAAGGTAAAGTTCAACTTTTTACTGCATCGGTGGGAGTTTGAAATCATTCAGTTAGGGAACAATTTCACAGTATCATTATCTGATCTTCAGCTGCAAGTTCTTTAATTTTATCTAATTTACAATGGATTTACACTAATTTATCAACATGCCACAATTTCAACTAATCTCCCACTGCTGCCTGTTATGAATATGACAGTTTTGATAATCCGCACACATATCAAAGATACACACAACCTATACACAAACAATACTGATAATCCACACATGCTGAAGATAACCTATACACAAACAATACTGATAATCCACACATGCTAAAGATAACCTATACACAAAGACAATACTGATAATCCACACATGCTAAAGATAACCTATACACAAACAATACTGATAATCCACACATGCTAAAGATAACCTATACACAAACAATACTGATAATCCACACATGCTAAAGATAACCTATACACAAACAATACTGATAATCCACACATGCTAAAGATAACCTATACACAAACAATACTGATAATCCACACATGCTAAAGAAAACCTACACACAAACAATACTGCCAATCCATACATGCTAAAGATAATCTACACACAAGCAATACTGCCAATCCACACATGCTAATGATGGCCTACACACAAACATGACAGATAATCCAGGCATGCTAAATTAACCCTTTGAAGAGTGTGTTCCTTTTTTTATTCTTTTCCTTTAAAAATTTTAAGTCAGTGTTCTAGAACTCCATTGCTTTCAATTACCAGTAGTGATTGTTACATCAGCATTAGAATGTTCATTGAGGAACATTCTAATCACACATTGGTGATCTTACACCTTAAAGGGTTAAACAGTACTGACAATCTCCACATGCCAGCGATGGACTACATAAACAATACACAATGCATTCCAGAGAACAGCCCTTTGTGAGTGAGAGAGAAACAGCAGAGGGGTGCAGAGGGAAAGGGAGCTGTGGAGAGGAACAGGCAGGCGAGACTGGGCAGGTAAGCAGATTCAGGGGGTGGGGGAGGGGGCAGCGGGTCACCCACTGAATCCAGTGACCAAAGGAATGTGAGTGGAGAGGGCTGCTGCAGAGGGCTCCCAGGACGTGATGGCGGCCAACTGCTGTCCTGCTCGCGGACGAGGCGGGTGAGAAAGAGAGGGAGAGGGCGAGGGAGAGAAGAGGAGAGGAGAAGGAGGAGGAGGAGAAGGGAGGAAGAAATTGATCAGAGAGAATCGCAATTCAAGATACGGCCTCGATGTCTGACAAAAATCAGGGTTGGGGTGGATTCCAGTTAAATTCCTACTTTGAATTTCAATTCAGTTCCTGCACTGAAACAGAACTGAGCCCCAAGCCTGGTCTCCACAGCTGAAGCTCCTCTTGCAGTGACAGAAACAGAAGAGAATGCTGGGGGAGATATCAGAAAGAGAGTCTTTCAACAGCAGCCTCCAGGTTTCTGAGACACTGCAGATTCCCAAACGGGCTGTGGGAACCCACCCGGCACGGCCAGTTACAGTAGAGAGAGGAAACCTGAAGGCTGCCGCAGCTTTTCTTCAATGATCGAAGGGCTAATAATGCACCTGAGGAAGAGTACACCTGTGGAGGGTGACCATCTGAACAGCCCCAGACTACAGCGTGCGGTCAAAATATACATGTAGGCGACCAGTTGAAGAGCCCCGGCCATAGCATGTACAGCGTAGACTCTCTATGGTTGGTGAACAGTTGATTAGCTCTTGTCTATAGGATGTAGAGCAGGGGTCGTCAATCTTATCCAGAAAGGGCTGGTGTGGGTGCAGGCTTTTGTTTCAACCAAGCAGTAACACACCTGCTCCTACTAATCAACCACTCGAGTTTTTGCCAAGGACCTCAATTAGTAGAATCATGTGTGTTACAGCTTGGTTGAAACAAAAGCCTGCACCCACACCGGCCCTTTCTGGATAAGATTGAGGACCCCTGATGTAGAGTGTATGCATTATACGGCGGGTGACCAGTTGAATAGCCCCAGCTACAGCATGCACAGCGTGTGTGGAGGGGGCGGGGGGCGGCTGGTTGGTTACCTATGGGCAGGCGGTTCTTCTTGTTGGCGGGGGTGGTGCCTGGGGACAGCTGGGGGGCGTTGGCGGGGGTGAGCTCCAGGCAGCTGCTGCTCGTCGCAGGATGGGCCTGGGGGATGCTGCTCAGCAGGCTCTCCAGGGCCTGCCGCTCGTCCTCCGAGAGCTGATCCCCCTCCATCACGCTCTGCACAAAGTCCACCTGCAGGGCACGTTTACGCCCTGTTCATTTATACCCACCACGATTCTACAGGCTGGCCAGCCAGTCATCATTTAAAGGGACAGTTCACATTTTTTAGACCCAGGTCCAGAGCTACTCTCTGTTAATACTGTTTTTTTTTTTTTTTTGACTACACTGGCAAGCTTTTGTTAAAATATATGTATTTATGCAAGCTAATAAATGAGGAAGTGTTTGGTTTATTAATACTGTCTTTGTAAAATAGCTGTCAGGTAGTGATTCTCACCCCCCCAATAAATCACTGTTATTTGGCTAACAAAGCTACAGGCTAACAGAGACTGAGCAATACAAACGAGGCAGGGGGAAAGCTTAAAACACTAAATGTGCATTGATCAAGTAACTGTCATTTAACAAACTATTTAATCAACTGCCTGCTTAATTCATTACAGACAGACAGCTTGACCGTAAATACTATTGTACACAGGCATCACTTACCAGTGTAAACAGTTGACACTGGGTCACATAGACGGCAGTCCTGCTCAGGCCCTCCAATAGGCTACTTGAGGAAACGGGCGGGCTCTCCGCCACTCTCCCGCCAATCACAGCATCCAGGAAGGCAGCTAAACTGCTCTGGAACACGAGAGGACCAATGAGATCAAAACGATGGTGAAAGGGAACCTGTCCACTGACACTCAAGATACACGGGTCCTTGGGAACATCCTTCCAAAGGGAATTAGAAGAAGAGCAGAAGACCAGTCATACTCCTGGCTTCTATTCAGTCTGAGCCCTGTAGTACATTAACACCTCTTCCCAGGTTAAAACATGCTCTGCCATTTTAAAAAAGCACATAACCAGAAAGGCCATGGCAAATATCCAGCATAAATTTATATAACTATGTAAATCCAACAGCTAAAGGGATTGGCCAACAAAATACACATGAGGAGGTGGAAAAAGAATAACAACAGAACATAATACCAACCCAGTTTGTTGTACAGAGGCGACAGGGCATAAATTAAAATCAATTTAGCGACGCTTCTTACTTTATCAAACTTGGACAGGCTGCTCCTCTGGACAGAGGGGGCTTCATCTTGATCTGCCATACCAAACTGCTGCAGCAACTGTGCCACCTGCATCATTCAGACACAGGGAGTGAGTGAAAACTACACCACAGCTTACAAACCCCAACTAGCTACAGAAATCCCACTAAGGGAGTGAGGGAAAACTACACTACAGATTACAAACCCCAACTAGCTACAGAAATCCCACTAAGGGAGTGAGGGAAAACTACACTACAGATTACAAACCCCAACTAGCTACAGAAATCCCACTAAGGGAGTGAGGGAAAACTACACTACAGATTACAAACCCCAACTAGCTACAGAAATCCCACACAGGGAGTGAGGGAAAACTACCCCACAGTTTACAAACCCCAACTAGCTACAGAAATCCCACTAAGGGAGTGAGGGAAAACTACCCCACAGTTTACAAACCCCAACTAGCTACAGAAATCCCACTAAGGGAGTGAGGGAAAACTACACTACAGATTACAAACCCCAACTAGCTACAGAAATCCCACACAGAAAATGACACTACAGGTTACATAATTTATTAAAACACATTGCCATGACACTTGAATTATGACACCACATGACCACCCACCCACACACACACACACACACACACACACACACCCACACGCACACGCACACGCACACACCTGCATGAGGTTGAAGCGGGCCGCCTCGTTGACGGGCGCGTCGGAGACGATGCCGTACTGCTCGGGGTCGACCACGGCGGGGCAGACGAAGCAGGCCAGCAGCAGGTGCGCGCACGTGGCCCGCGCCTCCGCCCCCGGCCCCGCCCCCTCCCCCTCCCCCGGCCCCGCCCCCTCCGCCAGCGCCCCGCGCAGCTGCGCCAGCACCCAGCGCAGGCCCGGCGGGAAGCAGCAGGCGCTGCGGGCCAGCGAGCCGGCGAAGCGCTCCAGCAGCCCCGCCAGCTTGGCGGCGTTGGCCTCGGCCGCCTCCCGCGCCCGCCGCCGCCGCTCCTCCGAGCCGCCGGCCCCCGCCGGCAGCTTGGCCGCGTCCGTCTCCAGCGGGTCCTCGTCGCTCTCCAGCAGCTGCATGACGGGCTCGTGCAGGGCGGCCGTCAGGAAGAGCTTGGCGCCGTACAGGCCCTCGGAGAAGAGGCGGAACAGCACGCTGAAGGCGCACGTGCTCCGGCAGAGCAGGCGGCGTGGGTCCTCGCTGGGCTTCAGCTCCAGATCGATCAGGTAGCGCAGGACCTGGGGGGGGGGGGGAGGAGGAGGGGGGGGGGCTCAGGGCTCGCACTAGGGAACACCCACAGGCCTGTTCAGTCCCACCGTTGCCGTGGAGACACACGGCAGCCACTCGGAACTCCAACACGAGCCTGACTTTCAAAGCCACCTCAAAATAGACCAGTTTGAATAATCGGAGTACTTTATTTTAATCGGAAGAGCTTCAAGGCACTGCAGAAACTCAAGAGATGTGAACACAACAGGAATGGCAGTTGTTGGGAACCTTTGTAAATTTGAAAGCAACATTAATAGATAGAATTTTTTATAATATGCGTCCTTTATTGACAGGAGTGATCAGTATATGATACTCTCTTTTTGTCTCAATAAACTAAGTTTAAGTAGGGCCTATACACTGAGCTCTGCCTCACTGTCATCTTTTAAAACGGTGACATGCACTCGCCCTTGGAGAGTAAGGTTGGTTTTTGTTGTTACTCATCACTAAATTGATCAATTAAAGCAGCTGACTTTACACAGTTAACTCCGCCCACCTGGTCTCTCTGGTCTGAACTGGCTGCTGATTTTATGGTGAAAACAGAAACCAGGAACCAGGGCAAGAGAGAATGCCACGGTTTCAGCACATACAGCAAGGTGAGTCACTGAAAGCCGTATAAAGGGTGATTCCGTAAAAATCTGAAACGCAACTAGGCTTCTTCCTAAAAGCTAGCTTTTTTTAGACAAATTCCAAGAAAGTCCAAAAAGTTACCTTGTGTTATTCAAATTAAGAATTCCATAAGATAATACACTTGCCTAAAAATTTTTCGTGGCACATGTTCAAAAGTTGAAAGGCGTTAAAATGCCCAGACAGGCAGGTGAAGCCCCGCCCCCCTCACCTGCAGCAGGTAGGCCTCGTCCTCGGGCATGACGCAGTTGCCGTAGAGCGAGGCGAAGACGCAGTGCAGCACGCTGAGCGCCCTCTCCTGGTTGAGCCGCTGCCCCGCCGCCAGGCAGGAGGCCAGCAGCCGCGGGCTGTCCCGCAGCCGGCCCAGGAACTCGCCGTACGCGCTCTCCCGGAAGCCCAGCGCCTTGTAGCCGTCCACGAACTGCGCGTCCTCCAGGGACCGGGCGTGCTGGCAGCACTCGGCCGGGGAGGCCTCCGCGCTGGGGGGGGGGGGAGAGGGGGGAGGGGGGCAGAGGGGTAAGCGTCCCGTCAGGCCACAGCGCTCTACGACCAAACGCTCCCCTCCTCCCGGGGGCGCCCCAGGGCTTGTCACGGCTTTCATTTGGGGTGAAACTGTTTCTATCGGTTTGATGGGGTAATAAGACATTAAATTATAAAACTTTCACGCCATAAGCCGAACGGAATGCTACTCTAGACTGGCTTCTCCAGGGCTGGCAACTTTTCACACAGATTTACTACAGGTATGAAAGTACAGAATTTGAAATTAATAAATGAACTAATGATGAACTAGTATTTTTAACAGCAGATGCCAAAACTGCATCTGAAATAGAGAGGCTATGAAAAGCCAGTGTTTTTGGTACCTATGGGCAGGCACAGACCAACCCCCAATGCCACCCCCCGCCCCCCGTGTTCATGCGGTCTACACTCAAGCGTTAACCACCCTTGTGGAGGATCCCTTGTGACAGGAAGTGCTCTGTGGGTGCAGAGGAAGTGACATGGACAGAGCCCACGCCAGCCACAAGTGAAACTGAACTCCCTAACGGGCTTCACAGAAACGTTCAGCATTCCACTGTTAATACAGCCTTTATAACAGCCCTGATACTTTTACATCTCTCTGGTAATAGAGCCTTTATAACAGCCCTGATACTTTTGCATCTCACTGGTAATAGAGCCTTTATAACAGCCCTGATACTTTTGCATCTCACTGGTAATAGAGCCTTTATAACAGCCCTGATACTTTTGCATCTCACTGGTAATATAGCCTTTATAACAGCCCTGATACTTTTGCATCTCACTGGTAATAGAGCCTTTATAACAGCCCTGATACTTAATGCATTCCAGTGTTAATAAAGCCTTTACAGCAACGCTGTTATTTCTGTATTTCAGTGTTAATAAATCCTTCGTAAGAGCCCTGCTACTCCTGCATTCACTCTTATAACGTCCTTCATAGCAGCGCTGCTATTTAAGATTTTCACAACTGCTGTGTGTCTGGCATTCTGGGCTTTTTTCCCAGGGAGTATGAGGGGTACTGAACAGGGCAGGATGGGACAGAGTGAGGGAGGGGCTTCTGGATGGTTGCCTGGTGAGGATGAGGCAGTGCAGTAGGGGACAGAAAGCAGAGTTTGGGAGGTGTTGGTGGTTAAATGAAGGAGACGGGGTGAGAGAGGGGTTTGAGGGTCGCCTGATGAGGGTCTGGCAGTCCAGTACGGGACAGGAGGGAGCATTGAGGAGATTTGGGTGGTTAAATGGACGGGACAGGCAGAGAGTGATTCGTGGGTTACCTGGTGAGGATGAGGCGGTCCAGGTTGATGCGCTGTTGCTTGGCGATCCACGCGGCTTGGTGCAGCCTATCAGCGGTCTTCAGCACTTCGCCGCTGAGCCGCTGGATCAGCTGCTTCTCCGACGCCACGTAGAGCCGCTCCTGCTTCAGGTGGTGGGCCAGCGTGTGCATGTCCGGCTTCACCATCTTCACCCGCTGCACTCCAACCACGCCCACCCAACCAGAGAGCACAGGAGCTGCAGGCCACAGAGAAACCATACAGGCGTTTCAGAGCAGAGAGAGAGACCGCACAGGCGTTTCAGAGCAGATAGAGAGACCACACAGGAGCTGCTGGCCACAGAGAAACCACACAGCATTTCAGAGCAGGGAGAGAGAGACCATACAGGCGTTTCAGAGCAGAGAGAGAGACCACACAGCATTTCAGAGCAGAGAGTAGAACACACTCAATCTATAGCGCTTTATCCTGAACTTGAATAACAATTTGAAACCAGAGTTGAATCTACAAAAAATAATTCATACTATCACTTTTAAATTAACTGAAATTTTGTGCAGGAAGTGTAAAAAAGAATTCACGCCAGTTACACTAAATGCCGACCCTAAATATCCTAGCTACATATCATAGCCATGAAGCCACACAATCAAAGTGTGTGAGACACAGAGACAGCAAAATGTAGGCTAGTTTGCGCTGCTCACCAAGTCAATGCCAAAGGAGCACAGTAATAATGCGTGTGCTAACAAACCCACATCCCTCTAATTCTGTTCAGCCCAAAGTGGAACAACGTTTTATTTTTAGCCATTGAAAAACTCTCGCTTTCAGAATACATTCACAACTGCCTGCTAATGTCCCCTTTTCACTTCTCTTAAATAACAGCAGAAACAGGTAGAGCAAGACGGCAGCCTGTGAGACAGAGAGAGAGAGGCAGACAGAGAGAGAGACTTGCGCAATCTAACACAAACTGAGATAAAAGTTTAATGCAGACTGCCTCTTTACATTCACATTGCAAGGGTCCGAATCCAGCGGCAAAATGCCCTTTCACCTTTGATCTCCCCACTGTGAGTGGCTGTTTGTATCCGTGTGTGAGTGTGTGTGTCTGTGTGTGTGTGTGAGTGTGTGTGTCTGTGTGTGCGTGTGAGTGTGTGTGTCTATGTGTGTGTGTGAGTGTGTGTGTGTCTGTGTGAGTGCGTGTCAGTGAGTGTGTGTGTGTGTGTCAGTGCGCGTGAGTGCGTGTGAGTGTGTGTGTGTGTGTGTGCGCGAGTGTGTGTGTGGGTGCATGTGTGAGTGCCTGTGTGTGTGCGAGTGCGTCTGTTTGGGCGTGTGTGCGCACGTGCGTGTGTGTGTGTACGTGTGCGAGTGTGTGTGTGAGTGCGAGTGTGTGTGTGAGTGCATGTGCATGTGTGTGCACGTGCGTGCGTGTGTGAGTGCATGTGTGAGTGCGAGTGTGGGAGTGTGTGTGTGTGCGTGTGAGATGACAGGTTCCCTATCAGAACCTTCATCCTGAAAGTGTTCTCTAAGCTTTGAACATAAGCACAGTTCCGCTTTCCTGTACGCTTGCCCTACCTGCGCTACATCGAACACACAAACCCATTCTCTGCTTAAAGCGCTACAATCTCAATCTCCGCTAGTGCCTTATATGGCACTTCCCTCAATAAGACACCGTTCCAGTGTGTGGAAACTCCCCAGGGTCTGGCATGGAGTCCTGAGCGTACCAGCCAGTCCCAGCTGTGCACAACCAGCTGAAGCCCCTCCCAGATTCATTTGAGGGAGATCATCTGCGCCTCGCCCGGCACCAACCACCTTCCACGGCCAATCGTTCTGCGGCAATCTGCCTGCACCAGGTGCGTATCAAGTGTACTTCTCTGACACGATGTCTAGGCTGATGGACTGAGAGAAAAAGAGCACTGGTCTGCACTCTCCCAGACTGACGGAGGACATCACAGTGCTGCGGTGGGCCTACATAGATAACTTCCAAATTAGGAGAATCTTGGTGAAGCACTTTTCAGAACCAGGGGGAACGAGAACAGGAAGGGGACGCGCTTTTCACACGGAGCGAAATCTCGACCAGCTCCTTTCCCTTCTCACGTCAAAGTTATTAGAAACAAAACCGTGAAAACAGAGAGAAAGAGAAACCAAACTGGAGGTGCACGAGAAAAGCTTTGCACACACGCGGGTTATTTTTACACCGCTGGCACCTGAACATTAAAAAATATATGCATTTCAAAAATATCACTTTTCATTGGTGTTTCCATGGTGACATTCAAATGTCACCACGGGGTTGGGGGGAGAGGGAGGGCGGACAAAGGGAAGTCGACTGACAGCTGAAGTCATCTATGGCTTTAATGTCAGTAACTGCACCACTAAAGCCTTTCCCACAATACATTTACAGTAACCCGATAGCCAGTCCCTTAGCCACACCATTTGGAAGCAAGCAGTGGTTACAGGGTCTAGAAATGGTCCTTTTTTCGCTGGCCGTCTCAAAAATGAAGGGGCTGGGCTTTCTGTATTCAACAAATTATAGTCAATTCCTGCGTGTTTTAAGACCATTATATTTAATGTTAGTGACATTTAGTGACACCTCCCCCCCTTCACAACAGTCAAATGTACTTCCAAATTATCTTCATTCGCTCCGAGTTACACAGTGACATCAATCTTTACTGTATGGGTCATGACCTAACGTGGAAAACACCAGAAATCTGTTTCTGCATCAACTTCTGATTCTAAAAATAACAGCCGCCATTTCTACTTTTCATAAAAAGCCACCGACTCATATATCCCAGCAACATCAAGCACACCTGAACTCACCCAGGGGCTCTTCTGCATTTTGCCATTTTATACTTGTCATTCAATCCACAAAGAATAGTCAACTAACATGTTACCAAGCTGCAACTTGAACACTTTTATTCTATCACTAAAATAATAAAAGGGCTTAAATAAATGAAGTGGTCATATACTTACTTAGTAATATTTATTAGATTTTTTTCCACAACACTGCCTTTTTTTCCTGGATGACAGGCTACCCACTGCAGCATTAGAAAGTTTCACATACATAACCCCAACTTTACCTGAAAATTACAGCCCTGAATTTGCACCCTTTTGCATTCTGGGTTGTACTGTGACTGTATCCTGCAGGCAGTGAAAAGGCGAGGGGAGAAGGGTGTGTGAGCGTGAGCGTGAATGAGAAATCCCAGGGGTGTGTGAGTGTGTGTGAATGAGTCAGTGTTCTGTACCCCCAAAGGGCGTCCACATTAGTGAGAGGAGCAGCAGGGGGGACAGTGACCCTCAGAGGTGCAGATACATTACACTATAGACAGACTAACACAAGTTTTACATAGCATTTACATTGCATCCATCTATACAGCTGGATATATACTGAAGCAGTGCAGGTTAAGTACCTTGCTCAAGGCTACAACAACAGTGTCTTACCTGGGAATCAAAACGGTGACCTTTAGGTTACAAGACCAGTTCCTTACCCATTATGCTACACTGCAGCCCTAATAGATAAACCGATATTGACAGACTTGGCCTCAGACACTGGTGCCACATCAGGTTTGGGTCTCTTCCCATTCCCATTCTCCACCTACAGGCATGACTGGGGTCAGGGCCAGGGCCAGGGCCAAGCTGATCTGGGGTCAGCTCAACTGGGAGAATGAAGAAGTGCCCGCAAGCAAAACTGAACTAGCCCATCAGAGGCTGGACAGGCAAAGACAATGCCTCCCACTCCCAGGGAGGGTGCTATTGAGATGGCGGAGGCGAAGCTCGTCTCTCAGCGTTGCTACGCGGTCTGCTGTCCCAGCTCCCACTGCCAAGTCACAAATCCATAAAGTCCAGCTCAGACAAAGAGTGTTATGTGCAGCCTAAAATGTGCACCACAAGTCCCCTGGCTAAGGACAACTGCAAAGTAAGTGAATGTCATGTGCTGTCCTGTAATGTCTTTATTTCCCCATTATAGCACACAGCTGCCAAAAGGAAGACTGCAGGAAACTGATGGAATATGACAGGCTTTAGAGAGGGGCTACTGGGGTAAAGGAGCCAGACTACAGCTGCCCCTCTCACATCCTGAGAGAGACAGGGAGAGAGGGAGAGAGAGAGACTAAGACAGAGAGAGAGAGACAGAGAGAGAGAGAAACAGAAACAGAGAGAGAGAGAGACAGAGAGGTACACAGTTATTACCTACTGGATCTCCTGAACTGACTGACATACAGTCAGAAACCAATGTTCTCTTTGACACGAGTGTGACGTAACACAATCTAGCCTGGAATTCACCTGTTTTTTTCACCACCTGTATTTCCCTTTTTGAATTCGGAAGCTACTGCAAAATTGTGCGTGTGTCTGTGTGTGCCATTTTGCGCTCAAACTTGTGAGATGATCATTATTGTGTGTAGCGTCACATTCAGGAAGAGTAGGCGAGGGGTGACAGTCTACAGTTCAGTATTTACACCAACACAAGTGCATTCAGGGGGCAAACTTGTAAAGACGGTACGAGAAAACAGCCCCCCAAGTTAGATCAGTACAACGAAACCGTTCATATTCTCACACGTTTCCATAGCCTACTGTGGGTGTGGTTCACCGAAAGAGAAATTTCTGTTCAAAAGAAATTAAACGTCTTTCTCCAGCTCATAATTTTGACAAATGCACAAATGAAATATTTTAAGCAATTTACGGAAAACTAAAGTATTTTTGTCTTACAATGGGTAAGGTGTTCGTTACCAAATACCCACTGCTGCAAAGGCAATATATGAAAGGTCAAAGCAAACCTGTCCAATGACAAACACAGCTAACAGAACTAGCAATGTCTTCATTAACACCCGTAAGTCGACATTCGTAAATGGTCAAAAAGCCCTGTCTAAACGAATCCTGGTGGCTGGGCAAGTTTGGACAAACGAAGCCAAGTAGTCAGCAAAAATAGCTACAGTGCTTGCACACCGGTATCAGTGTATTCAGTGTCTTCAAAGCCCGCTCTAAATTGATTCATATTATGTCATGAATCAGGAGGGCAACTGCGAAAAGAGCTTGCTTAGCTTGTTTTGCAACCTTCGTGTGAAAACGCGGGGGAGACGCCAGTTTGCAAGAGAACCACAAACTCCATATAGTGAAAACGCTGCAGGAGCACAGCAAGTTCGGCAAACATAGCCTATTTTCGTTGCTACAGTAACAATAATTGTGTAACTCCGTAACTAATGTTTACTATAGACTCCAAAACTACACGAATGAGGAATGATTTCTGCGGGCAATAAATAAGACAACGATAGCTGACAATCACATGTTGGTGTTTTAATAAAATTACAGAACCTGCTAATGAAGATTAGCTAGACAGCAAGCTAGCGATAACGACTTGCAACCTACAACTGGAAGGCAGATCGGCTATACACAAAACCGGTGTATAAGCAGTTCTCTGGGTAGCCGACAAACAACAAGTTCATTTGGGTTCAACACAGTCGCAACATGAAAGCCAAACGGTTGTCGCACTGTAGAGTACCTAATACTAGCTTTGCAGCTCCCGACCTATAAAATGGCAAATAATAATCCTGTCAACACTCGAGTCAAAACTAAAAATTTTCCTATTGTGAATGGCATTTCTGTAATTCTCACAGTGAACCTCTCACATTACACCAGTAAATGTTTTTAGGCCTAAATCAACATGCCTGACAATGATGAAATTAAGTAGGCTGCGAGTGGATGTTTAGTATTACAAGCACACAGCTGAAAATGCAAGGTGTACTATCAAACGATTAGCTAGCTATCCAGCTAACAAACGTTAGCTCCTTGGGTACTTACATGAAGAAGTGTGAAGCGTTTCCAGTGATAAAGATGTGTGGCTGTTTTATACTGAGTAATTAATAGCTGTAGTCGGAGTTTCCCTTTTCCAAACAATGTTGAACAGGCAGCTTGCTAACTAGCTAGCTACCCCCTATTACAAACCTCGCTCAGTTCAGGCGCTAGCTGTCATTAAGGAAAAGACACGCTCCTACCGCACGCGCACTGAGGTAAAAATGTTCATTGGGTGACATGGGAATTGTAGTTTTTAGCAGGCTATTTTGGGGCGCTATTTTGTAAAATATCCTTTTTTTAAGGACCGCTCGCACAATACTGACAGTATTTGTCGGCGTTCCCTGCGTAAATTCGTGAACTGTCATAAACTACACTAACTATACATTTTTTACCACTCCTCTCAAAAGTAATGTTGTTCGAACAAAAGACCAAAACATTCATTCATTCATTCATTTCATAAGAAAACTCTTTTGATTACCCACTCTAACTGAAGCTGCTGAGAATGTAGGAGAGGTGTGTAAACCTAGTGTACACTTGCTTCAGAATCATAATTGCTGCATATCGTAAGATATAGGCCAATGGGGTTCCAAGAAATTGAATTTAGTGCAGATGGATACAGGCTACTGTCTGCTTGTTATTTCAATAATTATTTTGCATATAAATAAATTAATTAAAAAAATAAATTAAAGACAGCATTTTTAATTTAACCATTACTTAATCATAGGCCAACTCTTCATTTAATCAGGTATAGTCACTATAATCACCATTACTCCTAGCAGTGATGACTTCGGGAATCAAAGTAGGTAGAGAATGCAAGTAATTGTGTAACCAGTCGGACCTGAGACATGATTTGGAGGCCAGTAGAGAACCAGTTCAGTGGAATTTTGACTGAAACACTGGTGTTAACACTCCTACTCGTTAGTAAAAAAAAAAAGTTGTAAGGTTCCTTTAATTACCGCAGAGAGCCCAGCTCTTGGTTTAAAGTCTCCGGAATAAGACAACACCTTCTACAGTAGAGCACCCCCATCACTGTGCTGGGGCATTGAATTTCTGTTTGGTCCAGGAGTAAGACCGTTCTCTACTGGCCCACTAACAACTTAGTGGAGGGTGTAGGTATAGAAAGGGAGACATTTTCAGTTGTTAACCTTTCTGATGCCACAATGTTTGTGGAGACGTGGCTGCCTGACAAGGATTTTTTTGACGGGTCTGTTTGCATACACGCACGCATTCAAGGAAGCCACTGTTTACTATAGAGGCTGGAAAGTGCACAGCACGGCATTTGATGACCAGGTATTTAGGATCTTGGTGAAGCTCAGGCAGAACTATGCCTCAATGAGTAGAGCAGGTCAAACACTGTTGCAAGTTAGAGGTTTAATCACCACTGGGATTACCCATGTTAAAATATGGCATTGTAAAGATATTCAACAATGAGCAAATATATGTGGAAATGGATGGGGGTGTCGCACTTTCTGCCATAATTTCTACGAAAAGCATATAATTTCAAAGTTTCAAAACTATTTAGCTGCCAATCCTTCATAATATTCAATGTATGGAGGTAATGGTCGTGAATGAAACCTAGTGTCTCAGTGTGATATCCATCTGCTCACATCTTACTGGCTAATGCATGTAATCTGAATATCTCACACTTTGGAACAATTTGGGATTTCATAGGTTAAATAGGTTAAATGATGATGATTTCCTCCTTCAAACCTAACTTCCACTATCAAACATAATGAAATTAGTCACAACACTGGTCTAGCTGCTTCTAACTTGTGTTCATTCCATGACCAATAACTAGCTGCACCTTACCGACTGAGACGTGCTTGAACTTGTCCTTCATGCTGACCCTCATATCACCCTGAAGCGCAAAATATGACAGGGTCTCACCATGCCCTGAATCATCATGGTTTTTTCCTCTCCTTGAACTCTTGCCTTCCAAAGAACCTTCCACATCCACGATTCCAGTTCTCCGCTGTCTCTGCTTTCTAAAGTTTTGATGTCAGTTTCTGCGGGATGATTCTTTCAAACTGTGTGGGCGTGAGCACAATGATGTCACGCAGTAATGTGAGAAGACTTCTGCGGGTAGCATACATCGATACATCCTTCACCGGGAGGAGGCGAGGAGATGGTAGTGGAGGAAAGGAAGATACATTTTTCGAGTATTGGCAGTTCTGTGATTGGGATGCGTCTCTGATTTTGACTTTCAGCTCAATTTACAGTATTATTCAGCCTGGTCAAAAGCAATAGATCCACAAGGTGGCGATGTTTGTTCAATAATGTAGCGAGCAGTATAAGTCTCACGTTAAACTGCAAACACCACAGATATATTCAAACCAACAAAATTGTGTTTCTTTGTTGAAAATACTAGACAATCTTAGTAGCCATTTTGAAAATGATAATTTTTGGACTATTTCATTATTATAATTTGTTAGTGAGTGATAAGTTTGGACATTCACACCAATTAGTGATGACATGACAGTCTGTAAAGGTTTTTTGGGGGTAGGTTTTAAGACCCCAAGTCTTAAAGAGTCTCTCTCTCAAGCGTTGGGAAAGAATTGGAGTGTGTGCTCAGTGTATTTGTACAAATTCATGCTGTGTAATTTGTTTGCCATTCTGTAAGAGTTATATACGGTTTGTTGCCACCTGCTGTACAGAATGTAGAAATGTTAAAATGCGGCTCTCCCAGAACATCAGACCTTAAGATGAACTACTTTGGTTTGTCATTTAACACTGTCTGACTGTAGAATCCTATCATCTTCCAGAAGGACAAATGTAGTGTGAAGTAAAGGAATATTTTCTGTCTGCTTGGTGAACACATAGCTTTCCTTTCACATATTATACTGTCGGCTTATTTTATGGAAGTTCCCTCAGTTTCAATACTGCAGCACGCTAACAGCAAATAAATGCTTTTGAACACACAACGCAGGTTTAGAAAAACAAATAACTGTGTTTAACCTTTGCTCTTCCTTCTCTTAATGTTATCTGAATCAGTATTTCAAGTATTTCAACATTTTGCATTAAAATAAAAAATAATGCAATTAAATTTCCACTGAATACCGTCTACCCTGGATGACTGTTCTTCCGATTATGCCTTGTAAGCTGTATGTCTGCTGTATCCATCCATTATCTCTACCCGCTTATCCTGAGCAGGGTTGCAGTGGGTGCTGGAGCCTATCCCAGCGTGCATTGGGCGAGAGGCAGGAATACACCCTGGACAGGCCGGCAATCTATCGCAGGGCACACACACCATTCACTCACACACTCATACCTATGGGCAATTTAGGGTCTCCAATCGGCCTACTTGCATGTCTTTGGACTGTGGGAGGAAACCGGAGTACCCAGAGGAAACCCATGTGGACATGGGGAGAACATGCAAACTCCACACAGAAAGGCCCCAAGTCGAGATTCGAATCCATGACCTTCTTGCTGTGAGGCGACAGTGCTACCCACTGCATCACCGTGCTGTCCATGTCTGCTGTATCTTGTATTAAAATAGAGAAATGCCCATTTTAAATGGTAATCCATTGTTGTCTTGTTGATCTCATTCAAATATGGCTACATTAAAATGTATGTTTTTGGATATTGTAATGTTTATTTATTCTCTTCTTAATGAAGGCAAAAATGACTTGGAATAGGAAATGAATGAATGAATGAATGAATGAATGAATGAATGAATGAATGAATTAATTAATTAATTTCCACTGGCTTTGGGATTGCATCATTGTTTTTCACCAGGCTGTCACTGAGACTCCAGAACATGAATTATTAACCAGACACACAGGATAGCTGCCATGGCCCATTAGACCCACCAATCAGAGTCAACCTACAGCAGACCATGTTTGTTTATAAATTGCTGGGATCACTGTAAACAGTGTGTGGGTAAATTCTTTCTTTATCTTTAACACTGGAACTGCCAAGATTCCACACTACCTTAAATAGTCACAACAATCAGTTTGACCCCTGTGGCGTTTCAAGTGTCAATCAGAAGCAGGGTTGCCAATGGCATACTGTAGATATGATGATGATGATGATGATGATGATGATGATGATGATGATGATGATTATTATTATTTTTTTTTTTTTTTAAATTATTATTATTATTATTATTATTATCATTATTAATAATAATATTTTTTTTTTCTTTTTTTTTCTATTATGTCACACGTGATTTATCACCATTCAGATACATAGTGACCGCCCCCTGGCCACCAGGTCACTACCTGAATAGCACTATAATGCATTACATCACATTGGAGCGCATCACATACAGACCACATGCAAACAGATTGGCCTCCTACTCTCTGTATCTCTCAACCTCTATTTGTTCTACGTCTTTCTTTCTCCCATTTTGTACTTCCTCCCCGCTCTCCTCCTCCGTGACCTTTCCTCCCTGCGTCTCTCCCATCCTCTTTACTTTTCTTCTACGCTTCTCTCTCCCTTTCACTCTGCTCACTGCCCCGTAGCGCAAATCTAGCTGTTGTTCATCACCCTCCCCTCCTCCTTCTCCCTCGCCGTCTCCCACATTGAGCCGCCACGGCCCGCTAAAGATGGCGGACTGATTACCAGCCCTGCTGAGGGGCCCTTAACCCCGGTGCCGGAAGGAGACCGCCTCAGTGCGCATCGTCATAGCAATTTCTCTGCTCCATCTTTGAGTATTTTTATTTGCTCGGTGAAGCGTGGTGCCTGTGTTTTTAGTCTATTAATAGTACCCTCGTTAGATCAAGGCTGTTCTCCCCACTCAAGTGGAAATCAAGGTTTTCACACTCCCAATCCTCTTTCGCTGTGGAGAAAATCCTTTTTGGAGACTGGCTTGGTCCCATCGCCCCTCCCCCCCCGACTCCCTGCTGATGGACATGACCTATATTTTGGGGACCCCCAGGGTGGACAGGTTTTCCCTTGAGCACTGTTACAGTGAAGACTGGAGAAGCATGCATAATGATCACAGGGTCCACTGCGCCTATGCATTTCAAACGTCGGTGGAAGGGAGGGTGGGGGGGAAGGGGGGGAGGTTGTGGGGGAAGTTGGGGGGCGTGGGGGGTGCAGCTGGGGAAGAATATTCCCTACACTGCAGACTCAAGCCACTTCAAAAATATTTATACAGATTGATGATGGTAGTGGACTTGTAACCAGAAGGGTGTAGATTCAAATATTTGAGTGTAACTCACATTTTTTAAATAGAAATGACTTCAGGATGTCCAGACCCTATGAGGAAACAGCAGAAGTATGCTGTATGCGAAGTATGTGTAATTGAACTGCACACACACAAACACATACACACACAGCCTTCTCACTCTCACACAAACACACATACACTTACTGCCCAACCCCTGCTGTTGCCGAAAAGCATCTCGAAAGGACCCCTTTGTCTGAAACACACTAATCTCAAAACACTCTCAGTGTTCAGCTGAATGCAGATGAGAATTCACACCACAAACTGACCCAGACTTCGGTGTGTCCCTTTCTCACTCTCCCCACTTCATTTATTAAACACATGATGTATAAACAACACACTCATACATAGGGAGGGACAAAAATCATGAAAATAAAAGAATCAGAGAACAGCAAAATTTTGTAAATTAACAGTGTTTTTCTTCACAACCCCCCTGATTTCATATGGAAACTGCAACTCAGCCATCAGAAAAAAATCCTGATTCCCTTTGCTACAGTAGGCAATTTTTTTAAATGCAATAAATAGAATATAATATATATGTATTTTCTGAAACAAAATATTATAATTTTTTTCTGTTTTTCAAAAATATTAAGTTGTCAAGCAATTTTTTATATTCAATAAAATAATCATCATCGTGATACAAAGTAACATGCAGCCAATGAGATCGTTGCCCTCATTGCATCTGTACAAGTCTGTCTTGACATAATATCTGTAGCATGTGCTTTAAGGGCCAAGCTGGCTTTCTTTTCCACATCTGTAGATATATTCATACAGCTGTGTTTGGGAACACTTTTTGCTTCGTTCCATGGGGAACTTTAAATCAGAATGCCACATTTTTAAACTCCAGCTAGGTTGTACAGTTCTTCCATTGAGTTTCATTTATCACATAGGTCTGGAAACATAAACATAAATAAGTTCATATTTAAGCTACTCACTCTCTGACTGCTGATTATGCTCAGAAAATAAAGATTTGTTTCCCTTTTTGGTTAAACAGCTGATCTCTTGTAGCACTGATGGGATGACATATTATGCCCAGATTAGTGTGTGTCTTCAGATCGCAGATCAAAGTGACCTGACCTTTCTAAGAATTTGTAACACATTGGTCTGACGACTTTTTCTGCTATTTTTGGGGATTCACCCTGTCATTTGTAATATTTATTAAGTCTTTGTAGTAAATACTTTTTCTAACACATACACTGCACACTTACATACTTTTCCAGAGAGTCTACTTTTCTAGAGTAGAAATGCATTCTGCCATGTCTCTTGGTATAGTTTGGCACGTGCACGCTGAAATCATAGTTCGGTTCAACACATTAAATCACACGGTGCGCATCACGTACAGCACACAGCATTCTGGGATCATTATCACTCCCAGTGAGCACCTTCCCAGCAGTGCGTGATAATCCTTTTCTTTTTTTTACAGTTTTGCAGTTCTCGCCAATTTCCGAAGAGCACCTTTGCCGATTTCTGCTCGCTTTTGGCATTTAGAAAATCCATCAGGGTTGAATCTAGAAGGTTAAGACATCTGAACAAGCACATAATGATTAATTTAAATGGTTTAAAGCAAATTAATAATTAACATGTATCACTTCTGATCAATTATTCAAACCCTTTCTAAGCACATCTTCATTGTTGTTTTGTATAGTTTGGGGACTGTTTTTATAACCATAACAGGCTTGTGCTATACAAATATACCGTACTTTTGTCCCCAAAGAAAGCACTCAAGGATATTACAGCTATGTTGCCAGAATGTTTCCTGATGTATTAATAATAAGTATATTATCTTCTCTGGAATTATATAAGTGATGATTTCAGGTTCCTTTTAAGTTTCAGGATGTGTCTTATATCTCAAATGGCTTCAGGTGAGAATTGTCATCTAATATCACACATATTACAGTTGCTACAGTACAAGCCATATAATCTGTGTAACATGGTAATGTAGGTAATGCCTTTTAAATAGCACTTCAAGTCTTTAGGTCTTATCACTCAAACCACAAATCTTTCATTTCACCCAGTAGAGCACTTTAAAAGTAAATTCAAGTGAGCACTCGAAACCCACTTGAATCCCACAATTGGCAAGTGCAGGAGCTCCCAACCCTGGCTTTGCCAGAAAATTCAAGACATCTTTCAAAAGGAATAATTTGCCCCAGTATATTACAAGAAATTAAAGCATAACTTGCCTGAGAACTGATCTCATGAAGTCTTCAAATGACTATAGAATATTAATGATATTAATATCACAGAAATATCTCTTGGTGAGGTAAATAATCCCTAATTATACATTCAAAGTGTTTTATGAAAAACAATTAACATCCAGTTATACCAAACAAACTGTAATAATGGCTGGCCCAAAAAGAAGCACACACTGGCGTGTTGCACTACCAGGGTTGGGAACCTCTGGCTAAGAGAAACAATGGAGGATACAGTACAGTACATCAGCCTTGGCAGCATTACAGTAAATTCATTTTAGGAAGATTAGTGCAGCATAGCTTTCTTTCTGCTTACTTTATCACAGTCTATAACTGCATCATTTTGCAAGACCGCCAGGATATAGAATCCATATAGAACACCATCTCAGTTCAACTTCATGGACTGACATTATATGTTTTCATTTTGAGATTTCATGAAATCATCTAACTGATTTACAAGTACATAAGACTTAAGTCAGAACACCGCTAAGATGCTTTAACATTTGTTTTTGTCTCTTATCCAAAGCAAAAAGATACTTTGGTAGTGCTACCTTTACATTTAATGGGTAATTAGCAAACTAAATATGTTTCACAATACAAAATATTCTCCCCTTGTGGAAATGTATCATCATATGAAATGTTTTTTCCATGACATGACACAAAATGCTACATGCAACATTCCAGTCTAATGTTTCCCCATTAGACTGGAAATAAAGGTCAGTGAATTAAAAATATGTACATGTTACATGGTTCTGTAAAACTGTATTAACATATATGCATAAGAGGCTGAATTAGAGGCTGGATATGTGTGCGTGTGTGGTTGTAATACAGAATTTTTAAATGGTAAAAGTGACATGAAATTCCATACATTTAACTGCCTGGAAAACATTTATGTCAAGCCAACTCAAGTCATGTGTACTGGCCCGCTGAGCTGGAGAAATAACACAGAACAATTCTACAAAATAAACCTCAGTTAACCTGACCTTTGACTAAGCATGTACAGAGTTCTATACAACAGCAAGAACCACATTTTATGCCAGGTTTGAAACACAATCAATGCAGAACTGTCTCTGGTAGAGACCGGAAGCCCTACTTGTGTAACAGAACCAGGGAAGAAAAGATGCCAAACCTCAAAATGTAATGCCCCTTCAGACAGTGACCATAGCATTTTTATGCAAATATAATGGCAATACAGGATTTCACCCCCCAAATCACCCACAGGGAAATGGCCAGCTGTCTCTGCACTACTTATTTTAAAACTTTGCTGTCAGTGTTGCTACCATGCAGAGCGACTAAGAACTCAAAATGTTTTACTGTCCTGAGTACAGACTATATCAATAAACCACACTTGACAGATGAAGGCGAGACTGATGGACATGCAGAAAATTGGGTTAGGGATGTATCTGCAATATCAGTGTTGGCCATAAATCAGACACAGAACAGTATAAAACCAAGATGATCACAGCAAATACTGCACTGTGCTTTTCAATTCCAGTGCACTGTATTATTTTCCTGATGCAAACAATACCAGTCACCCAGATGTGACTACATATCTCTTTTTCTGTAGTAAAAATGATTTGTATCTGCATACATACACAGACTTGATATATAGATATGGTATATACATACACTGTACATACAGTACATCAACAGTGCATGTGATTATAAGAACATAAGAGTAGGTAATGATGTGAACAGGCCATTCAGTCTGTTTAGACTCACTGTTTACCTACAGCCCAGAGAGTATCTGGCACTGGGTCAAGTCTTGAACATGCTCCAAAGGTCTCTGTCTGTACTACATGACAATGAGCTGTGAAATGAAATTCATGAACAATACTCTGTCATACTCTGCATACTATATGATGTCATCAAGGAGATTTGGGGTTGCCACCCAGTCGAGTGTCCTGGGCTCAGATGCAGCCATGATCATGCACATGAACTGCTTTCCAGTCCTCTTGTCAATGGGGTAGATAGTGGTTGGTGTGAACCTTTCATTGGTCTCCACAAAGTCACACAGCTGGCGGTAGACCTGGGGGTATTCGTGACGTAGGAAGACCCCCCGGGTCCTCAGCTCCCTCTGGATGTTGATGAAGCAGATTTCACGGGCCTTCCGCCCTGCCTCACCTTCCAGATCAATGTCGGCCATTCCAGGGGGTGGAGTGAGGATCAGCGTCTCCATGTCACCGTCCTTCCGCGCGGCTGCAGCGGCTGCCACTGCAGCCTTCCGCTCGGGGCTGTAGGAGGCCAATGACACCTTGGCATATTTCCTGACGGTTGGGGCTTGGACCCTTGGTGAGGGCCTGTCAGGCACTTGATCGCCCACGGCAATGGACACGTTCAGGAGGAAGCATTCGCTTGGGTCGTACTCATCCCCAGCTGCCTGGAGCTCCCTGCAGTACTCTCCCAGATTGTCCTTGAAGCTGTCCAGCTCACGTAGGGATAGGTAAGTAGGGGACATGAGCAGGCTCTCCAAGCCATACCGGAGGAAGTTTCCAGACGAACCTTGGCTGGGGAAACCCAGGAAGAGGACCCCCCTGCCCCGGGAAAGGTAGCCGACTTTGGCAATGCGGGAGAAGGCCTTGTGGACCTCTGCAGTCTCTCGGCAGAACTTGATGACATGGCGGCAGATGCTTCCCACACGGCCATAAAGGCAACTCTCCTTGTGGATGTCCCAGTCCTCCCGTCGGCAGTTGCGAGAGCAGTAATAGGTATAGCAGCTGTGGCAGGACTTAAAGTAGAGGCAAGCATTGAAGAGGGTTTCGGTACGCTGGCACTTGCTGTTGGAGCACATCATGGTGTCATCCTCATCTGTGCTCTCATCCGGTGAGCACTCCTCCGCGCTCCTCTGCTGAAGCCCGTCGCAGCCACTGTCCAGGTCTCCTGGTGGGCCACCAGGGATCATTTTTGTGAAAGCCGGCTGGGGCTGCTTCTTCAAAGGGCCCGGGGAGTCAAATTCTCTGGACCGACCCTTTTTTGGCAATGGTGTTCTTGTTGTCTTTACCTCATCCTCACCAATCAGTTTCTTAAGCTGCCCCAGAAGGTCCTCGCTGGGCCTTCTGCTGGCTGGGGGCTTGTAGTCGATGACAAGGTCAGCCAGCAGCTCATCGAGCTGCTCCAGACTCTGCTGCAGGGAGGAGCTGTCATGGGTCTTCTCTTTGGCGGTGGTGGGGTCTACTGCGGAACAGGAGACGGTCTCTGGGTATGATACCTTTGCAGATGGCCCAGCTTCAGAGTCCAGGGCATCCCAGCTTGGGGAACGAGGACGTACCTCCTCCTCAGCATGCTTCCTGTCGGGTTTGCCACCCTGGTGGATGTCGTTGTCTGTGATAGTGATCTCTGGTGTCACAAACCAGGGCTTCCCGGGGCCTCCACCGAGCCTCCCACCACCCTCCGTGGGACTTCTGTCAATGAGGGAGTTGTCTGACAGGGACAGGGCCGCATAGCGGCGAGGCGAGCTAGAGAGGTTGACCACCACGGGCTGTCGCCTGTCGTCATTGGGGGGGGACAACGTCTGCTTGCCCTGGTAGAGGATATCATCGTGGCTTTGTCTCCGTAGCTGCTGCTGCTGACGCTCCCTTGGCTGCTCCCTTTCGACCCGCGTGTCCAGGATATTGTCCCACGATTTGGAGTAGCTCCGGGGGGCATCAGTCCCCACTTTGGGGTTTTCCATGCAGGGGCTGGCATACCAATGGGTCAGCTCAGGCTCCTGCCGCACCCTGGGTGGGGTGTACTGTGAGGCCTGGGAAGAAGGGTGGCGGGTGCTATGGCCTGACACCTCTGAGCCATACCAGTCATCCGCCTGTGGCTGGCACACCCGAGCCTGCCGAACACGTCCCTCCGTGTGATATCCCCTGGAGGGCATGTGGTGTTCGGGTGGAGGGGTAAAACGCTCATGGACATAGAAGATCTTGGGTGGGACGGTTTGGACAGGGTAAGTGCGGGGATCCTCCGTGTAGTAGGTCCTGGCAGGGGGCGTTTGGATGATGTATGGTCCCGGCTCAGATGTGGCGTAAGATTTGGGATACATGGCTTGCAATGGGTAAGAGTAAGGGATGGGGTACGGCTCCATATCACCATAGTATGACCGACTTGGGGAGGTATGGACCACTCGAGCTCTGGGATTCTGCTGAAAGTACTGCATTTTTGGGGTGAGGGTTGGGCTGGGATTGCTGTAAAGGTCCTCCTGGTAGTAAGTCCTTGGGTGTGGCCCTGGCCCTGGACTGGGGTAGCTCACAGGGTCATCAGCATAGAAGAATTTGGTCAGCACGTTAGGGCTAGAGAAGGCCCTCCGCTCCCTCCCGTAGTACTCCCGTGGGGAGGGCATCCTCTGCAGGGGGATCTCCACGGGCTGGGGCTGGACATAGCCACTGGGAGCGCTGCTGGAGTAGGGGTAAGCAAGACGGTATTCACTGCTGTAGGAATCAGAGGTGGGTGTGGCCGTCCTGGAGGCGGGGATGTGTCGAGGCACAGTCAGGCTGTGGCCTCCAGCAATGTGGTAGCGTTGCCAGGGAACCTCTGCAGGATAGGGGGGTGTCATTGGAAGCTTCTTCCCAGCATGGTGCAGGACGGCTGCATCTGGCTTGATGTCCACCCGGCACCGGACATGGGGGCTGGTGGCCGGCTGCTGCTGCTGCTGCTGATGCTGCCTTTCAGGCCGGCTCTCCTTAACGAAGCAATCAGGAACATAGAGGGGTGAGTACCGACTGGTGTCACCTCTCTGAGGCTGCAGCTTGATGGGATGCACTTCGTTGACGAGCGGCCGGCTTGGGGGGGTGTTGTGGGTGGGTTCCCGCCTTGGAGACCCCTCGGGCTTCCTGGGGGGGTCCCGCGGGGCCCGGCTGACCTCTCGCCCCCTCCTTGCGACAGGCGGGGACGCCTCACAGGGCACGCGACTGAAGCCAGTCTTCACCCGCGGTGCACTTTTGGACCGCGCCCGTCGCTTGAGCTCGGGCCCACCCGGCTCAGAGACCACGGTGGTGTTGTGGTTGCTGACGGTGGCAATGTACTGAGCGGGCAGCCGGTGACTGATGAGGTCAGGCGAAGAAAACCGCTGTTGGCCCTGCTGGGCCAGAGCATTCCAGGCCAGGTCCGGGTGAACGGCATGCCTCTCGACCCTCCGGTACGTGTACTCCATCAGGGATGTGCAATATCTCGAGTCGCTGAGCGACTCCAGGTCAAAGCTACGACAGCGCCTTTTGTTAATCCACTCCTGGTTATCCTCCAGTGTGCCGGGGAGCCAGTGACCATCACATTTTTTTGCGGAAGGGCACAAGTGCGCAGAACGCGTGGAGGCAGGGCTGGCTTCTATATCTCGGTACGCAGTTGATGCCAGTAGATCAGGCGGGTCGGTGCGTGTCATCTTAAAGGGACTCTTCTCGTTTTCCCCATCAAATTGCTTTCAGGTTAAGATGCCCCTGCAAGAGACAAAAGAATAAAACATTTGTGTCTTAATTCTTGTTTCCACATTTATAAACAGTATCACTTGTTAGTACACGGTGACCTTTGTTAATGCAGTAGATTTCATATAGTTCATATGACCTATTTAACTCCTTGATCAGCAGTACATAGCAATGTCATAATCATTGCATTAATATTCATAAATGCTCATGTCCCTTATTGAGTTATGTCACCTCATATTCAGAAAGTGATATTACCATGACATACCAATTGACAGATACCACATGCATAATTGCTGCTGTTGACAAAAGCAATTTATGTCTTCATAGGGATTATGAAGATGCTATGTCGAGCTTATGATGGAGCTATACAGCTCTTATGAAGGGCCATTCATAGAAAGAGTAGCCTAACTGATTTTTCAAAAACATGTTTCATTTTAATAATATCCAGTGGCAAGATGTTCTTGCAGTTTAGATTAAATGAATTACTTTTCATAAAATAATAGAATAGAAACTCCATCTTGAAATCTGGATTCTCTTCAGAAAATAATTTTGGAGGTGGCAGTCAGAGCAGGGATTGCACTGCCAGCTGTTACCTAGACAAAATGGCAGACTTTGAACACCAGCTTATAAAAGCTCTCATACCTATACACCCACACACTGGCTGGGTTGTAAGGGAGGGAAACACTAAATTACAGAGTATCCATAAATTTCTGCCGGGCACAAGAGGGAAAGTTAAATACATTTGAAGCCAGGCTTTAATGGAAATG
Source organism: Anguilla anguilla (assembly GCF_013347855.1). Taxonomy (NCBI): domain Eukaryota; kingdom Metazoa; phylum Chordata; class Actinopteri; order Anguilliformes; family Anguillidae; genus Anguilla; species Anguilla anguilla. The sequence goes on from NC_049214.1 coordinate 30,551,796, forward strand.
ACAGAATACCTCTGCAAGAAAAACACATTTTACACCACAAATTCTGGACATGCTGTTAAAGGCAGACTACACCAGTTTACACTGCACATCTTATTGAGGGTTTGACTAAATGCATAGTCACCCCCACATCGCTATGTCTCATTGTTAATTAATAGGTAATATAGCACAACCTGGAAAAATGCACCTGGAAATTAATCACAAATGTTTGCCACTATTGGATCTGAAGTTTTACAACCTACAGCTGTGCTACTCAATGGCACAGGTTCCTGCTTTTGCCAGTATTCAATCAATACTTGCCCATAATTTTGAATCAAATTACAAATGAGAAAGTTCATTTCTTTTTTTAAACAAAATTAGCTCACTAAGTTGCATTTTTTAAATATAATTGCATTTGTAGAGAAACATTTAAAGGCTATAAATTGGTAGTCAAAGTGACTGAAACCAGGCCATTTTCATTTTTAATGTATCAGGATGAAGAATGAATACACTTCTCATCATGTCTTTGAAGGATGTAGGCAACTTTTTGTCATCCGGTACAGACCACTGAGTATTTTAATGTGTGAACTTAGTTATTGCAGTTTTCAAACCATAACAGTTGAATCACCCTCTGTGAGGTTTGGTTTGCTAGGTTCCGAAGTTTACATGGCATGCTGCCGACATAACTGTCATGGTCAAGAACGTAACACAGTAGACAGGAATCATTTTTCAATGTAGGAAAGTACGAACAAACCCCAAATACATACTTTACCCGCAGTCACTTGCTAACCAGTTTCTTTTTTGAAGTGGAGATAATACTAATAATTGAAGTGGAGAAAATACAGGCAGAAGGAAAAAGCATGTGTGTGCCTGTGTATGTGTGTGTGTGTGTGTGCGCATGTACCTGTGTGTGCATGTACGCCGTGTGCGTGTGTGTGGGTGTGTGGGTGTGTGTGTGTGTGTGTGTGTGTGGGTGTGTGCATGCGTGTGTGTGTGTGTGGGTGTGTGCATGCGTGTTTGTGGGTGTGTTCGGCTGTTCTCACAGATACATTCTCTGGAGACTGGGCAGACTGCTGCATAGCAAACCCCCCTTTCTCTTACACCATTTCTTATCTCTTTACCTCTTTCCCATCTTTCTCTCCCACCCCACCCCTCTCTCTCTCTCTCTCTCTCTCTCTCTCTCTCCCTCTCTCTCTCTGCAGTAGTGAAGTTATCCCTCAGGCTGACATTGCACCCCTTGCAACACCTGCATTGGCATTCTCAAGTGCACAGTGACAATGTTTATCACACATTTAGTCATATGCTGCCAGTTTACACTTGGCAGCAAACACTGGGAGATGCAGTCAGAATACAATCAGCATTATTTTTTTTTCCAAAACACTGCAGTCAAGTTTTCTAGAGTCAGACATACTTTATTTGCACTGTGGTTGAATCTGCACATCAGGCTTGTCTCCATGTAACCAAACAAGGAAGAGAAACTTAGCCATCCCTCGGGGATATGCTAATTAATCACACCTCAAGGTCACATGACTTGACAAGTAGAGCCTGTCACTAAGCAGCAAAACATGCAATTTAATGCCATCCTTCTTAGGTAGTTCTCTGTTGCATTAGACTGTATTCAAGGGCCTTTTTAGAAACAATGAATCGTAATTAATACTTAATAAATTAACACGCCCTTTAGGATGCTGGTTCCTGACCTGTGAGTGTAAACTCACTGATGTGTCAGGAGGGAGGTTGAGGTGGGTTATTAGATGCATAAGATGACCATACACTGTACTACACTACACTACATCTCCCATTGATGTCCTTTTTTTGAGAAAAACATTTTCAACTTAGCAATTGCATTAACAGTCTCTGTGAAGCCAGTCACCAGTAGGGAAGATAAAGTCTGATGTGGGTAGACACACTTGAATGGAGGAAAAATAGTCATTAACTGTTTTTTTACTCTTTCACTGACTCTCTGCTCTGTGCGGCAGTTTTGTCCTTGGCTTGAAGGAAAGGGATTACAGCAGCAGTGCTTTGTAGAGGCTTCAGCAGCTGGCTGTAAACTGCAAAGAGCCCCCTCTTCACAGACAGCGAATTAAACAGAATTAAAGAGGCTAAACACTGCGCTGCTATTCCCCTGCACTGCGGGAACAACTCCACGACAGTACACTTGTCAACATCACATAAGACGTCCTCTGCTCGTCATCTGAGTTACATCAGCAGCAAAAAAAAGACTGTGATTTTTCAAAAAGTAGTATTTACATATACACATTCAGGCAAGCTGCCAGTGCTTAATTTCTACAAGGAAACACAAAATATATAGGTCGATACACAGGCCTCTATATGTTCACAACCTGGAAGACTCAAAGGTCGTGCACAGTCATTGGTTGTACTACCATACTCAGATCTGATGCAGTCAAAATCATAGCCCCTTGCCACTGGCTTAACAGAGTAGAGAAGCTAAAGCATGTCAAGGTCAGTGAGATGACAGCAGCTCTGACAGAGATTAACACTAACGTTAAAGAGTGGAGTTTGCAGACAGTTCCTCCCTCAGTTGGCAAATTCCTACCGTCGAATGCATTCCAAAAACAGCGGAGACAAAGAAATAGAGAATAAAACTGTTGTTATCCTCTCTTGCTGTCACTTACAAGTTATTAGCTGACATTTGTTCTTCGGGACAACTTACAAAACTCACAGTGAACACATCATCTGTTTACAAACCTGGACATTAAGTCACTGAAGCAATTCAGGTGAGGTGCCTTGGCCATTACTTTGATGGAAAGTGTTCCCGTGACCTTCTTGTGACGGGCCAAGCTCTTCGACTCCACTAAATGCCTCCACTATTCATAAAGCGCGGCTTTCGGTTTGGCATTGTTATTGCCGAAAGGGGCCTGGCTGGCTGCTGCTCGATATTGCGGAGGCTGGACCTGAATCATTCACGGTCAGGGAAGACACTACATTTCACTTTCACCTGTGTCCAGCGGAGGTCAAAGAACTGCCACCTCGTCCTCGCACAGCCACCACACCAGTGGCGGAAACTCCCGGTTCAGAAAGTAAAAGTCCTCCACAGTATTTTGTTCCGATTAGCTGGAATTGCTAATTAGCACGGTGCTACAGCGACGTTGTATAACTAATTAGTGAAATCAGCTGGCTGAGTTAACGGGTGGAATAAACACACGGCAGGACTTTTACTTTCTGGCCCCTGGACTTTCCACTTCTGCACCGTACACCCCGGGGTGGGTTTCTGAACACGACCCAACGGGCATTTCCCTCTGGCACCTGTCCACCCGTGACGTACACTTTTCCGAAGAGCACGAGGTCACTTAGCGGCTGCATCCTCCTGCGTGCAATTCACCTCAGTTTCATTCCCGTCCGTTTCCATGGACAACCTTCAGCGAGTTATTATTGCTCTGTTTGGTTGAAGTGTCGATAGCACTTCAAAACACTGGTCTGATTGTAATGAAGCTTTTCTCTTAACTTTGCCATTGCAATTTTATTCAAGTGTTGTTTTTTATTCACAAGCACATTTCAGAAAATGTATGGTAATGAATTAATAATTGATTGCTGAAACCACCAATCTGAGATTTGAAAGAAAAGCTAAAACTTGCCTTTAAATTTGTCAAATACTAAGGTCAAATTTGGACTAGAAATCTAAAATCAAAACAACTGAACAGAAAATGAAGCACTCTGAACAAACCAGATCACATGTTTCACTGAAAAGGATGTGGTGAAGGAGAATTTTTTTTTCAGCCTCTATAAATATGCTAATGAGAACAGCACGGTTTGCGACAGAAACCGTGAGAAAATAAAACAGCGAGGTGCGAACCAGCTTCACCGCCACACGTAATTAACCACACACCTCCTCCCATGCGCTACTATATTAGCGTTACACAGCTTCCCCAAGTTCACATACCAAAAAATCATTTATGCTAACCCTGACTGGTGCGAGCAACTCTCCAGGGGGTCTGTGGGTTTGCTCATGAACCACATAATGTAGTGCCACCCATTGGGAAGAGACGCAACAGAAACCAAACCGAGCGATCACGCAGAAGGGAGTAAGTCATGTGGAGGACTTCAGAGTTGAACATGGTCAAATGATCCTAAGTGTGCAGACAAGAGATTGAAGCAAAAATACATGTCTTTCAAAAAAAGAGCAACAGCAATGCAATAATATGGACAGGAGTAAATATATAAGAACTGCATGTGGAAGGTAAGGATAATCCCAATTTATGAATCAAATTTTCACTCTGCGCATTCTTTAGGAATGCGAATAGACCATAAGTCAAAGTTGCCTCTCTCTTCCATTCTAATGAAATACCAGCACAAATGCCCTTGAAAATAAATAGGAATTGTAGAAACCAAGTCCCGCCAAAGCAGACAGGGCCCCACTAAAGGCTTAAAGACTAAAGGCCACGTGTTCTAGAGAGGGTACACGGATATAGACAAGCTACAAGGACACCAAAGGGGCTTGCGCCTCTGTCCAATGTCAAAAAGGCTTTGCTTTGGTGCGTAAGAATTCTGAACGCGCTAATGACAGTCCATTGACCCAAATATCTGCGTTCTTTCTTTATCCGTTTTTCATTTTCTTTTCTTGCTGTGCTCTGTTCATCAGCGTGTACTGCGGTGAATAAATTGCTTATGAACTGATTCTATTCATTTTGACTTTTTTCAGAGGAATTCCTTCCTTGGGGAAAGTAAGCGGGGTATCGGTACCGAAACTCCACAAACAGTGCCCTCGAAGCCCGGAGCTACGAGGCCGGTCCTTGGCAGTGTAGAAACGTACAAAGCAGACGGGATGCATCGCTAGCTCTTACACTTCATAAAATGTATTCCCTGATGAGTGTGCACATTTACTGCATATTGGGTGATGCATATAATAATTACAGCCTTTTTTTTATCCGTCATCTCACCATATTAGGGGACCAAAAGTAATTGGACAGTAGGTTGCTCAACTGTTTCGTGGTCAACTGTGAGTTGTTGCATTTCATGCACAAGAAAGCTAACAAAAGATCAAAAGATTGTTCCAGGTGTGGCATTTGCATACGGAGTCTGGGACTGTTGTCTCACAACATGAGGACCAAAGAAATGTCAATGTCATTTCAGGCCATTATGAGGCTGAATAATCAGAATAAATCAATCAGAGACATGTCCAAAACACTGAGCATGTAGTAAAAATAACTTCTTGCTACATTGTTAAGAACCAACGCTGGTGAGCTTAGCAATAGCAAACAAAATGGTGGACCACAAAAATGTGTTTTTTTTTGGCTCTGTACTCCAGCACACCGGATTTGAAATGAAAGCATGAATATGCGGATAAAACAGTGACTCTCAGCTGTAATTTAAGGGTATTCACATCCATGTCAGGTGAACCGTGTAGGAACTGCAGAACTTTTTTCTAGGCACACAGAGTTGAGTACCTGGTGGCAACACAGCAACTGTGGAGCTACTCACCATTCCGCACGTGTGTACTTGTTCTTACAACCCTTACATGACAAGCACCACATGTACATTACCATGACGACCTTGTAAGATGCTCTGGCAAATTAATAATGATAATCACAAAAGCAGTGACACAAGGGCTCCTTGCCAAATCACAGTCATCACAAGGAGGGCCAAAGTCAAACATATCTGAAAAAGGCTTAACTCTTTAGATGCCAGTATTCTGATAGCATATTCCTGAGAGTGTTTAAATAAAACACATCGTTTGCCTGCAAAACGACATGATTTTTTTTCTTCAGTCACAGAAGAGAAGAGTTGTAGCTCTGAATGGGTTTTACTGGTGTCTCGAGGGTTCACGCATTTTAAAATACATACTTAACCCCGGTCTAGCCTCCATTCGATGGCATGGCTCAACTTAAGCTGGACCAAGCCTCTTAACACTGAGAACACCCTAAATCAGGGCTGGACAAGAAGGGTCATATTGGTTTCTTGGGGCCTATTCAATTGTCAACTGTTATGTTTCAAACGCTCCGCAAAGCTCACTCACTGAATGGTCTGCTACATTCTGCAAAGCCCCTGTGGAGATATTTCATGAGTGTGCGGAGGGAGCAGAAACATTACCGCATTGCAGAATTAACATATAGAACTGACAATATTAAGGCTCTCAGCTGCCAGATCTAAGACATTGTGGACACAACCGGACGCTCAGTTCAGTCCTTTCTGTTATAAAACATAAAACAGATTTTGCGTGCTTGAATATGCTCTGAATGTCATGGTAACATTTGCTCTTAATTATTTAATATACCCAAAAATATTTTTGAGCTGACACTTTGGTATATACTTTTTTAGCTCATAAACAACAGGAATTTGCTTGTGTCCCCATATGAAGTATGTTATTTCACTCTAATTAGGGCTGGGCAATATGGCCAAAATACCATGATATTTTTAATATTATTGGTATGATGGTATTTGGTGGTACTTGGTTTTCCTATACAAATTACACAAGAAGTGAACTGAAATATATTGTAACTGTAGTGAAATAAATATAAACCAAAATGCAATAATGATCAATCAATTTCACTATTTTTTTATAAAAAAATCTGAAAACTGAATGGTGTGAAATACTGAATACCATTCAAAAATTGAATAGCAAACATAAAAAACCCTAATGTGCAACCTGCAATTGTTAGGCTGCTATACAAAATCTTAAAGCACTTTTTTAGAGGGCCAAGCTTATAGGTTTGGAATTGAATGAAGGAATGTGGCAACTTCCAGGAAATGCTGGGTGATAAACCATATCGACGATTAGCAAAGTGCACTCTCATCACCACCATACATGACATGAGCTTTGTTTTTCTCTCAGTTATTTCTCAGTCTGCTGTGGGAAACACTGCACACCTCCAGGGACCCCTTAGTTCTGCCCCTACCTAAGCGTTTTACGCTTTGAGAAGTCGACCATATACATGCTTTCGGTTTTGAGACGCGTGGAAACGTTTGTGATAAATGCATTGCAAATTGTAAATGGCCTGGGAAACAAACACACAACCTTACAGCCGCAAGGCCTCTTCTCTATCCATGCACTCTCCACTGCAGCTGCGAAATTAGAAGGCAGAAATGTTATAGAAATGTTAAAGTTTTTTTCTTTTAAATAATCTGGCACCCAATGCTGGGGTGTGTATGTCCAATTCCCACCCTAATTTGGAATGTCCAATTATCCCCCACCTGTGTCCATGGATCAGCCACACTGCACAGGACCCACAAGTATCAGACCTCAATACAGACCCATGGCTTTCCTTCAAAACACATGACTCAGCCACCTGTTTCACCCCACGCACCACCTATAAACTCACACAGAGCAGATTTAAATCGAAAGACCACCGCCACACGCGGCTGCATGCAGACCACGGACATGCCCACGCCCAGCCGGGTCGCCAGATCAACCTGGGCCACCTGAACCCACCCATAACCTGCGCAACACAGTCGGCACCTGGCTACCGACCGCAGTCGGCCACTCGGCCCGAAAATGCTGAAGGAACATTTCTCATCCATTGTAGTGACCACTGACATCATAACGTCACGGCCCAATTGAATCGAAGCGGCAAAGACCGGGCTTCGTTTGTGAATCCCACTTCCTGGTCTTGTGGGGAGATGTTGCAGTAGGAGACCAGTATAGGTCTTCAGCCACCCATTTCAATATAAGTCAATGGTACCGATACGGTCAAAATAAAATCAACAATTTTTCCCACAAGAAGGTGTAGTTGAAATAGGTGCTTTTCTTTACATAGAAAGTTCGGAGTGCATGCAGGTCTCTGCTGGACTCTTATGTACTCTGTTAAAGTTGAATTAACACTGGACATTTTACGGCGTGGGATTATCTGAAAACGAAACAGTATTTCACCTTAATCACAGGTTTTTCAATACCCGAACTGCCATAGATGTGTCAAATTCAGAAACACTTTGATTTTGAGAAGAAAACCCAACTGCCCTTTTTTCAATAGGCCTATATCACCGAATTGGCTTCTAGAGAAAGTTTGGAGAGTGATTACTACTAATCTGCTTGCCACTCGTCCTCCGGGTGTGCGCTATGTGCTGGTGGTGGAAGTTGGTGAACAATTAGGTACATCATCACTGTAGTGCATGTTGAGGTTCCAGGATGCTTTATGAAAGTAATCAAACCAACACCAGTAATAACTGCATAGACAGCTCCCTGCCAGGCATTTAATTTTGCTCAATGAAAAAAAACATGTACAGGATGCAGCGTCGTTCGACAGAGGCGACAGTTGCTTCTCACTTCGCACAGAAAGCAGCTGCTGTCAGGCTGACTGGCGCCAAGAAATCTACAATTCAGCATTTTTGTCCCGACTGTGCCACATTTCAGGAGGCGTTAAGTGAGGGAGGTAGAGGGAGAGAGAAATATTTTTTAAATCACAGAAGAGTCCAACAGACATAAATGTGCGCAACAGAAACTGAATTCATAGATGCCAAAGATGTTACATATTTCTCATCATAAAGGCATACTATGCAGGATTTTTACCTTAAAAATATACTAAAATAACCAATAACCAGGGATGTCATATCTATGCACTGGCAAAATGGCATCTGCCAAATTCATGCTCCTCTGCCTGTATTTCTTCTTCCAATATGTGTTTGAGATGTTTTTCAGAGATAGGCTCTTTTCTGAGTGGTGGGTGTGGCTACAGGGCCTGTGGGGTGGGACTAGGTTCCAGTGGAGAGTTTGTAGTTAGCTAGCCACTGCAATAGTGGACCTCCAGCAAGCACCTACAGCGAAGCAACACGACAAGCTGACAGGGCTGATTCAAAAAATCTTGGAAACACTTTTCCTCAATGGGAACAGCTGAAGTTCACCAAGGGGATGAAAATCGACAGAGAACATTCCCTTGGCGCAGTAGTATCAACCCTGTTCTACTATCCTGTAGGTTTTCATTCCAACCCTAACAAAGTACACATCATACAACAGTGCAACATCTTGGTGAGCTGCTAATCAGGTGTCAGGTCAGGAGTCAGGTGCGCCAAATTAGGGTTGAAATGAACGCCTACATTGAGGCAGATCTCCAGGAACAGGGTTGGTTACTGCTGCCTTAGAGAAAAACTGAACACACTGGTGTGAGTTACAGAGAGAGCGATAACTGTGCAATGGTAAAATCAATTGCCTCAGCTCAGAAATTGAAAATTGGCATAATGGGCCCTGGTTTTCGTAACATTTTTTGTGCTCTATTTACAGCTTGAAAATTTACGGGGATTTTCCAAGCTGCTGATTTTCCTTTCTTTTTTCTTGCATTTCACCTGGTAACCAAATCATAAAAGAGGAACTCTTTTGTGTTGCTGTGGGAAGCTGTCTAAATAGAATCTGCTCAGAACAGAATATGACACCTCTCTGCTCTTTTTAAGGGTACTATTTACAGTTTGTTAACAGCATACCCTATACACACAAGTGTAGCTAAGGTTAGTCTGCAGCAGGTTTAAAACCGCAGCTTTTATGGGCCGCATACCACAAGAAATACAGTTAGCACGCCATGCTAAAGACCAAGATCGCCAGCCAAGAGGCACAGTCGCACTCTTATTCCGTCTGCAGGGGGTGATGCAGCCAACAAGCGGGGACATGCATGTGCTCTGTACCCACTGAGGGTTCTCAGATTAGCTACACAGTCAAGTTCCCATGCCATGGGTGTGCCAGAAGCTAATGGCTAACTGTGCACAAACACACTGTGCTATGGCAGCATTTATTTCAATGCACACCACTTACTGTAGTTTACATTTTAGCATTATCCAGTTGTACAACTGGATATTCTGCAAAACCAGTCCAAGGGAAGAACCTTGCTCAAGGGTGGAACACTAAATTTTGTTACCACAGCAAATAGAGTAGGACACACTGGTAATACTTTGGCCAAATATTTGGAAAGGGAGGAGAGTGCAGCTTCTGTTGGCATTTGGGAGAAGGGCAAAGGGTTGAGACTCAATATGATTGTACATTAATTGGGGGGGGGGGGGGGGGGGGGGAGTTCCTGAAAAATGTCCTGTTTCCAGGATGATACAACCATGTAGGACTTGTTCTCAACTGTCAATTCCTTCTATCCAAATACACAGTAAAATGTTCAGAGTTAAATCAACTCTCGCATTTGACCTAGACTTGAGCTTACAGTGTAAAATGATACTTTCCCCCCCAAAATGCTATTTGCATTCAGCGATCATGAAAATTCACTAGCAAAATATGTTTGTGAAAAAAACATCTACTTGTATTCTGAAAGTTCTGGAAACATATTGATTGAAAAAAGGCCAAAGTCCAGAAGACTGCTGTGCTATGTTTAAAAACATGACCCAACCCAGTGTCTTTTTCTGCCAACTGAACTAACTTTTGCCCTTTCAGTTTCAGTTACATAACCAGAAGAGACGGCACTATTTTGTTTCTCTGCATTGGTCATCTTATACATTTTTTAAAAAAACAACTAAAAAACTACAAACTACATCAAAAGAAATTAGGAGTTCATAATGAGCCACACCTGCAAAGAGTGAGTATATGCACCCTTGTCTGCAACGTCTGTGGTTGCCTGTCACAACCTGAGGGACAACCGATGATGCCAATTTTATAAGTTCATAATTATTTTGTTTCATCATCATCCATCATTGTTATTGTTATTCGTATTTTATCATGCATTTAATCAATTAAAAGCATGTGAACTGAAATGGAGAGAGTGAATGAGAGTATGATTAATCGAGACTGATATGGGGAGAGAGAAACATTATAGGATGCAATGAAGGAGAGTGCTACTGGCGGGGAGAAAGAAAACATCACAGGAACAAGGGAACACTACTTGAGGACCACGGTTAAATAAACAAGCAAACAAATAAATAACCTTGAATAATTCAGTGCTCTGTAATCACATCATCGCATGCTCGACCACATCCCCCCAATCAGGCTATAGCTACCACAAATGTCTTGCGCTACTCGGCTACTGGCATACAGTTAATAAACGCTGCAACGGAAAACTATTGACTTCAGCATTGCTTCAGGGTAGTGCTCTGGTAATAAGAACCCATTTTACGCTTCATTTTCAATGGGAACTGCGCGAGAGGAATATACAGCATCTTAAACCGTGCAGAGGCATTACGTCATGTTCACAGTATAATCTGACGCCTGCTTCATGGGATACCCCGTGTATTCCCTACACCCAATATCGCGCGTATTAGGCTACAGCATAGCTAGTGCACTACAACATATAGCCTGCTGCAGCAATCGGGCGTTTTACACGTCAATATTCATAATCACCAGATCATTTAATAACGCACGATGTCACTGGATAAAGCTGTGTGTGGCCACAGCAGATGGTTGTGGAACATTTTCAGAAATAATCGGGGCTAATATCAGCAATCATCGAATCATATCAAACAGATGCAAACGAATGCCGTGGTGCTGAACGCCGAAGTAGTGCCATTTTCTAGTTGTCCAGAGTCACTGCTAAGGTTGACTTGTCACGAGCGCAAACGTTATATTACCTTGACTCGTTATCTGTCCTGAAAAACGAGTTGCGTGCATATAACAGACATGAAAACGTACTTGAAGAAAATTACTCGGAGAATCTACAAATTAGTGTCAAACAATTAACTACTAAGAAAAAAAACTCGCTTCGCTGAAAAGATTATCCTACTTCAAATATATTTACATGGACATATGCGCGTATTAGCAGAAGCATAGGCTATGCAGCAACCCGACTCTATGCAGATTACGATATGTTACGTTTCAAATTGACATTTAAAAAATGTTTCCTTTAGCAGCCACTGCAAACAGTACAATGTATTTGCAGGGCAAAAGATAACAAACACATTGATTACCTAATACACAAACATACACGCGCATCTAGAGACAGGTTACATGAGGATGCAAACCAGTAACCGATGTGTTGGTACAAATTGGCTATAGGTGAAAACTAAAAAAAAGGCCACAGTAGAACCATTCAAATGCATGTGTGTTGACTAATAAAACACTACATATAGCAAGGTGAGAATACACTTGTTCCACTATCTGCCGCCTTGCCGAATGACTGCATTCTCCGTTAGATGCTTGCCAACAGTAATGTGTTTATGACTCGTCGAATTACGACATCCCAGTAGTTTACGTGTAGATGGAACAGCAAGTCAAATAAAGTACAACGGCAGTTCTTTTAATCTCACTACAGGCAGCAGCGTTACTATTGCGTTGTCTTACCGTCCCGTTCTTGTCCACAGTCCCCATGCATGTCTACCCATTTTTATCATGGGTGCAACCAATGCTATGTAGCTTTTAGTTTATTGAGATTGACCATATTAGGGTATAAAAACATCAGCTGTAATCCTTCTTATCGGTCAATCATGTCTCTTTCACCAGTAAGCTGCTCTGTGCGTCGTCGTCCACATCAAATACGTCGGCTTTACTCGCCGCTATCTCCGCACACTGTAATTTACAAATGCGTATAGCAGGCTATGCACTTCAAGGAGGTGTGCCAGTGCGCGTGTGCGTGCGTGAGTGTGTGAGGGAGAGAGAGAGGGCAGAGAGACAGAGTGAGCGAGATCGCAGGGTGTTTGGCACTAATGTTCTACGACAGAAAAAAACGAACCGTTGGAACCTCTTTGCAATTACATGCAATTAGTATCGGCTCTATAATTACCAAGCCATCTCTCTCTCTCCTTGTTCCCTCTGTAATTATCACACACATGTTGCCAGTGACAGGATGGAGGAAACGGTTCCGTAGGCTATATGTTTACATAGACTGTAGGCATGTTTTTGTTTTTTCTCGTATCAAAGCTCTTTGCATTTCATGCCACTGGCGTAACTGGTTGAGCAAAACATTATTCAAAATGTATGTTGACAGTGGGGGAATATCAAAAGTAAGCTTTGCTGTAATCGACAGCGATTGCCTTGTCCGCTGTATCGGCGACGATTGCTTTGCGATGGTTCGGATAGTTCTTCCTTGACATTCCTCTTGACCATAATCTGGTAAATCCGTAAGTATTAAGACAGTCACACATTTTTTTTCTGGCTATCGATCTGTAGTACACCACATTGTATTTGAAATTAAACAGTGGATATGTGGATAAAGACTGTGGGTATTTACATCCATACTGGGTGATCCCTGTAGGAATTGCAGCCCATTTTATACACAGTCTCCATTTCAGAGGACCAAAAGTAATTGGCTGCTCAGCTGTTTCTTGGCCAGCTGTGTGCTGTTGCATCATTAGTTCACCCAAAAGAAAACTAAAAAAGGATTTGGAGTCTGCTGCTGTTATACCTCAGTATGGGGACCAAAGAAGTGCTAATTCCAATAAACTAGACTATCATGAGGCTGAACAATCAGAATACTCGGTCAGACTCAGACACATAGCCAAAACACTGCGTTTCAAAATAAATTGTTTGGTACATTGTTAAGAAGCAAGAATGCACTGGTGAGCGCAGCAATAGCAAACAACCTGGTAGACTATGGAAGACCACTAATGACCTAAAAAGACTTTTAATTTTGAGGAAGCACCCCCTTTTTGTCAATTATATCACAAACAGCCACCAGGTTGTAGGCATAGATTTATCAAAGAGTATTAGTATTAACCTAACATCTGTTGATGTCTATGGGTAGTAGACTTCAGGCAGTCATTTAATGCAAAATATTTGAAACCAAGTACTAAATATGATGACTTTATGTACGATTATTAATTTGTCCAGTTACCTAAAATGGGGGACTATGCATAAAAAGAGCTGTAATTCCCACACGAATCAACCATTATGAATTTAAACATTCTCAAATTGAAACTGGCAGATTTTAACCTCATAGTCATTGCTTCATTTTAAATTCAATGTGCTGGAGTACACTGTACACTGTATATACTGTGAGCTTCATAATGTTTGGGACAAAGATTTTATCCTTTGCATGCATTAACTGCGTGAAGTCTGAAACCCATAGACGTCACCAGGTGTTGAGTGTCTTCTTTGCTGATGCTCTGCCAGGCCTGTACTGCAGACATCTTCAGCTCCTGCTTGTTTCAGGGGCTAGTTGCCTAAAGTTTTCTCTTCAGCTTATGAAGCTCATTGTCAATGGGCTTCAGACAAGGTGAATAACTTAGACAGTCAATAATATTCCAGTTTTTGGCTTCTTTGTTGCTCCTTTGTTGCTTTAGCAGTGTGTCTGGGTTCATTGTCTTGCTGTACGATGAAACACCATCCAATGAGTCTGGAGGCGTTTTCTTGAACACGAGCAGATAAGATGCTTCTGTACACTTCAGAATTCATTCTACTGCTATCGGCAGTTATATCCCAAGTGAGCCAGTACGTGTCCAAACCATAATACCCCTACCACTAGTGATGGGCATTACAGTTCCTTTCAGGGACACAAATCATTAAACTCAGTTCCCTAAAGGATTCGTTTCATTCACCGGTTCCTTAACTCTTAACCAGAAAGGGTCGGTGTGGGTGCAGGCTTTTGTTCCAACCAAGCAGTAACACACCTGCTCCTACTAATCGACCACTAGAGTCTTTGCCAAGGACCTCAATTAGTAGAATCCTGTGTGTTACGGCTTGGTTGAAACAAAAGCCTGCACCCACACTGGCCCTTTCTGGATAAGATTGAGGATCCCTGCCTTAACTCCTCTTGTTCTGACTCCCGTGAATGAGAGTCATGCAGTGGCTGGTTCCGACTTCAGACTCTCGTTCACTGACTCTAGCGCCTAGCAAACGAGAATGAGAGTCATGCAGCGACTGGTTCTTCTTGCAGTCGGGGAAGTCCTGCTTTTGTTCATAGCGATGGGAGGTGCCAGAAGAGCACGCCCCGCTCCAGCACATTGGATGTGAAATGAATATGAGGTTAATGTGCAGGCTGTCAGCTTTAATTTGAGGGTATTTGCATCCATATCAAGTTGACCGTGTAGGAATGGCAGCCCTTTCTATAAATAGTTCCCCCTCTAATTAAATAGAGGGTACCAAGGCTGCCTACCCTGAATTGTGGTTCACCATTACAACACGGGCACATACTACAGCGGGAGAGTTTGCCGTTGTTTTTCTCAGAGCGATGCGGTTCTGAACTTGCCTCTTCAAAGAATTTCTGCACAGCGCTCTCTGCTTGTCCCCATAGCAACAGGTCCGTCTGCAGAATCCCTCAGCGAGTTGTTCAACTGAGGACGTCTCCCATTACCTTTTCTTACTGACACTTTAGCAGTGCCTCAAATGTGGCCTACCTATGACATGAAATTCTTCTGGAAACATGTCAGAAAGAAAGAGGTGGAAAATCCTTAATTTAGCCAGTGGCTTCACCCCTCTGAGTTGCCATTGATGAGATTAATCAGGTTTCGCTGGTGGATCTGGGGAGGCTTCTCAAGATTCATGCCAACCCTGTGGGACTCCAGTGAACTACTTTGGATGGCAAACTGTAGTCGTGTGATCTTGCGAAAGTGCACTGCAATGTCAGTGAGCATGGTCACCATCCATCCCTCAAGGACAACGTGCAAAGCACAGCATCCAGTGGAGCCTTCTCCTTCCTCTGAGGGGCTTACAGACATTGGTCACAGCTCTTAGCTCTCCCATTGTGAGGTAAAGTGATTACCTCCCATTCTTATTCAAAGCTAACAGCTTACTGTTCTGTGTCGTCCTTGATACAGCATTGCATACAATTGCTGCATTCTTCTGTCAAATGTACAGAATGATGGTGCTGTGCATTGCAATGGTCACAATATAGAATGATGTATCTTTGTCCAGTGTTCACATTCATTAGAAAAAAATCAAGCAATTCATCTTGTTGTCTACCTGGCTCTCTCTCATTCATTAATTATTTTTAGTGGGAGAAAAACTATTAGTTTTTCAACATCTACTTTATCGTACCTCTTTGCTTAATTTCAGCATTTTAATGACAAATCAAAACATTTGACCTGGTTGAATTCTGTGTGTTAATTATTAGTAAAGTGAGTATTGGTCTGATTGGCACAGCAAGGCATTTTGGTTGAGGCCATTGTTCACAGTGCTCTGGAAAAACTAGTTTTCATTTGATCTCAAGGACATATTCGATTCTATTAGATTTATTTTTTGTACAGAACTTCACGTGTGGCATCAGCATAAAATATACAACCACACAACACAAAAATAAAAAATGCAATAGTACAATGACGCCACATGTGAAACAACCATGGTTGATACAAATGGCTGATAAAAACTCTGGCAACACAGAGAGATTCCTGGTTATTTTCTTATTAGGAATTCATGTTAAATAAATACACACATTAAACAGCAGCATGTGAGAGAACCCTGGGAGGCCATTAACATGCAGACTGAGGTCTTGGCCTCAGTGCGCTGCACTGTGGACCAGTTGCTGGAACGAGCCAGACCAGATGGCCATCGTCACGGAGACCAGACTCACAGTTTCAGAGGAGGTGCTGATGTCATGGCAAGGGGTGGTGGGGGGGGGGGGGGACGGTAGAGGGATGTTTCCCTGCCAGCTTATAACCCTGCCAAATATCACACACTAGACTCAAGGCTAAGTTTCTTAAAAAGTGAAGAGGTGCTGTACAAACTAATTGGAGGCGCCATTGTTTTTTCACAGTGTCCCCCATTGATCATTTTTTTAAATTGATGCTATAGCAGTTTTTTTTTTAAACCACTGAACAAGCGACAGGGCTACTTGGCTGACGTGTATTTCTCAAAAGAAATTCAGTGGGTACACCAGTCATCTGCAGCTGCTCAGAAATATAGGGTATTTATAATTATGCTAATCAAAATTTTTTTTTTTTAATTTCCAGAAGGAAGTTTACGGGGCGATTCTGAAGAGATGTTAATTCAGCCTTTTCTTGAATGCCGGAGTGCTGGCAGACTGAATGCTACCAATGACAGCAGTAGGAGAGCAAGTCCAAACTCTCACACTGGTATCAAGAAAATACCAAGGGAGTTCGTTTTAGCTTTAGGCAGCACTGAAGCATGGCTGGCTGTGTTGTTGCTGTGTACCTCTTTTGTAACCACACGCTGCAGTGTCTATTCCCCAGCTGAACAAACTGTAATCTACTGGCCTTTAAATGTGGGGGGCAGGTCCGTGGGAGAGGGAGGAGAGGTTGGGGGGGGGGGGGGCGCTCCAGTGGGGTGAATAATCAGGTAATGAATAAAGAGCTCTTAGAGGATGACCTCTGCAGTACGCCCTGGGTCATGACTGGCCTCCACATGAGCTGGTGCAGACCGGATCGGATCAACCCCCCACCCCCACTTCACCCCACAGACCCCGTTCCCTGTGATGTGATGTCTGTCCGACAGCAATGGAAATAGAATATACTGCTATATATGGATATTAAAATAAATGATCCATATGAGAAAAGATACTGAAATGATTTGTATAATTTACCTGTCCTATTTATTTATCAATGACAAGTTGGTGATGTATTCATTGTCCTAATCATGTTATCATGTTGTCATTTACTTTTATTTATGTTATCTTTATATATTCTGCGCTATTTGCAACATGCTGGGAAAGTGCATTAATGATGATGATGATGATTATTATTATTTTTAGTTCTAGCAAAGCAGTCTGTGTCCACAAGCTGCAATGCATGACATAGCTAGCAGAAGATGCAGGGTACTCCATAATTAGCTATGGGTAGAAAAAATGGCTAAAGCAATTTTTTTCTTCCAGACCCTACCAGGCGGCCTAGTGGGGGTCTATCTCTTCGCCTCGCCCCCTTTTAACCGGTGTCCCACAGGGCTCAGACCTTGGACCTCTCTTCTTCTCACTTTACATTAAATCACCTGATCCAGTTATCTCTGCTCATGACATGTCAGATCATTGCTATGCTGATGACACCCAACTCTTTTTCTTTTTCTCCCACTGACAACAAGCTCAAGCTTTCCACGCTCGACTGACACTGCTTCCTGGATGTCCACCCCCCCACCCGAAGGTCAACATGGGGGAAGAAAGAACTCCTGTTCCTCCAAGCAAAAGATTCCCCACAGATTGATGCTTCACTCACTGCTTGAACCTCTGTGTGACCTTGGGGGACCATCTGAGTTCTTGAACCACCAAGTCCCGCAGGTTCTTCCTTCACAACATTGGGAGTTTCCACCCCTTCCTCACCCAAGAGTCTACACAGCGACTCATACAAGTGCTTGTAATCCCTTGTCTGGACTATTTTAACATCTTGCTGGCCAGCTTACTAGCCTGTGGCATCAAGACGACTGCAACTGCTCAAAAGAGCTGCTTTCTGCCTGGTCTTCAACCTGCCTAAATTCTGTCACACCACTTTTGAATATCCTTTGCTGGCTTCTGGTGGCTGCACGCATTCAATTCAAATCACTCACTCTGGCATGCCAAGCTGTGAATGGTACAGCCTCTTCTTATCTTCAGATTCAATGATGACACCACACAATCCAGCCAGGCTTCTCCATTCAGCATCCTCTCACCTCCTCACGGCTCTCTGTCTTCTGTGCCCTCCCAGTGCTGGAGCAACCTTCCCTAGTCTGTCAAGAAGGAAGGTCTATTGGCTGTTTTCTGCAAAAAGCTAAAAACTCGCTTTTTCAGGTTACACCTCAATGATTGTGTTATGTTATTTAAAAAACCGACACACTCATATTTCCCTTTATCTCACAGTTATTGATGCATACACCTTTATGGTGGCACTTAATTAACTTTATCTCTTGTGTGCCATTTTCTTACTGTGTGAAAAGCAGTTATAAAAGCCATGTCTGCCCGGGATTACATTACAGGCATTTAGCAGGCGCTCTTATCCAGAGTGACTTACACAACTTCTTGCATTGCATCCATTTACACAGCTGCATTTACACAGATATACTGAAGCAATGCAGGTTAAGTACCTTGCTCAAGGGTACAATGCCAGCGTCCTACTCGGGAATCAAATTTGTGACCTTTAGGTTACAAGACCAGTTCCTTATCCTTTATGCTATGCTCCTGCCTATCCAAAAGCACCTGCGATAGGTATAAATTGTGAATCGTAACATGGGTTTGAAAAGTAACTTAGTTTAATCATTTAACCGTGTTGCATTATTTTGGCAAGAATGCACATTTTCCTTTGAGAGCAGCGATTAGTATTTTCATCTGGTGATTAAGAATAGATACAAATGTTCTTAAATTGTGATTGTTTTCATGCTGTACGTGAAGGAAATATGATTGAAAGGGTGTGCAGTATGTCGCATGCTGTTTCATATTCTCTTCAAAACCACCTGCAGTTCTGTATGCGTCAAGATGGAAGTCTCTAAAGAGCTGGCGTACGCATCACTTCCTGTGTTAGGGAACAGAGCCAGGCACTTTGAAGACCCTGCATGGAGAGCCAATCAATGCTACTGCCTTCAAATTCTGGCTAACATTGATTAAGAGGCCTGGCAAAGGAAGACCAATCAATCTAACATCAGCAGAGCATGAGAGATGATCTGTGTTCACTCCCCAGATAAATTATGCAGGTACTACAGGGTGTGTTCTAATCAATGGCAAGGATATTGCAGTCTGTGTGTCATTAAGACAATCTCAATGACCCAGAAGCTGCTACATACTGGGAAATACTTGAAATCCCTGAAACTTTGTCTTTCAAGATTTAAATCCAAACTAGAAAGTGCCAAAGATGATGAGCTGTGAAGAACTATTTCATAACCTGCTTTAATCCCTGCTCTACCATTTCAGAACATATCTTGTATAATGCATATGTATAAACAGTCATTTCAAAAGTTACTTTTTAGATAAATAAAATGATGGTCTCTGCTTTTGATTTGGTGTGTTACCACTGGCATTTAAATTCCTGGAGCCAACTTGTTGAACTTTATCTTAACTTTTGTATTTACTATTTTATTCTCAAAGTAATTTATGAATATGACCTTTACGCTCAAAATTAAACTGTATGCTTGAAGTATTTCTCCTAATTAAAAATTTTTTTTCTTAATATGAATATATTTTAAAAGGGTTATGCTGTCCCAGACAGCAGACTTCATCTGTGTTAAAGACGCTTTGTTACTGCATAGTGGAACACGTTATATAAACTGACTGCCTAAACTTGTGTTTTTCGAGAATGGGCATTACCGTCGAGAGACTGACCACATAAGGATTTCGGAGCGCTTGTACGGCCTCGTGCATTACGATAAAAGACGCTCGGCTTCCCCTGCTAAATAATTTACGAAATGGGTCGGTGGATCAACACTCAGCCCCGCATTGTTTCAGGCACGGTTGCCTCTAATGATGAGCAGTTGGCTGCCTCCTCCGCGGGAATCAACAGCATCAGCATTTGTTTCCCATCACTGCCGCCAACCGTCCGGTCCAAGGGAAATACATTAATAATAAATAAATAAATAACCACACGCCACATTATTTAATCGCTAGGTATATAATTAAATACAAATGACACACTTTGTATACGGATAAGTTTTTTATTTTTTGCTAGACTAATGACTAATATTCAGGATAATATTGTATATGAAAAGGTCAGCAGACAGTTAATCTGTGGCAAAAGTGTGGCATAAATTAAAAGGGCAATCTTTCTGCTGTGGGCTTGTAGGTTTGAAACAGGTGCTGCATCGCTGCTGTTCCCTATTAGAATAGGCTACCACTGACTGGCTTCATGGAAGCTTTGAGCAATGGAAATAGATTAAATGTGTAAAATATGGCCTATGTAATTCCCTATAGACAAGGGAACCTCCCATGATACCAAACAATATGCATATTAAATTATCAAGATGAATCATTACAGCCACATCGGTACCCTAACTGTATCAGTATTATCTCCCAGTATCAGGGAATGTCTATGATCACAGATAGGGGTCTGAATTGGTTTAGCTTTAAGGTGGAGATGAATAGATTTTAAAACTCTGTGGCTCCCCAAGACCAGGGTGCCTGGGTGCCTCCTCTTCACAGAAAGGAGTGCTGTACAGAATCATATTTATTTATGGACTAACTAGTGTCATTAGTTGGTTGGATTTGTGTGTGATTGTGATGTGTGTGATTCATTTTTTACCAAAAAAAAAAAAAGAAAAAATCATCATTGCCTTTCTTTCGTAAGTGGCAACACTCACCCCTGGAAAAAACACAAAGAAATTTCAAACATAGGTTAAATCAAATTTAATCAAAATGTATTTCAGTCAGGACAACTCAGGTTTTTGAATAAAATATGTTAATGGAAATGTCAGTACATGTTTTGGTTTGACACTGAATGTATCTGCTTCAGGTCTTTCAGGCAGTACGACACATCTCCCCTACTAAACAGGAGTAATACCAGAACCGGCCCCCCTCCCCATCCC
Source organism: Anguilla anguilla (assembly GCF_013347855.1). Lineage (NCBI taxonomy): Eukaryota > Metazoa > Chordata > Actinopteri > Anguilliformes > Anguillidae > Anguilla > Anguilla anguilla. The sequence continues at coordinate 30,572,935 of NC_049214.1, forward strand.
CCCTCAGTACCTGGAAGCAGATCCAAACAACAGGTGGTGGTGGAGTGAGCGCAATTCAGTGCAGAAGCAACCAAAGCGGGCAAAAGCAGCACTGAGGAGGTACGACTGCTGGTTTAAAAAGGCACTACAATGGTGATGTGAAATGTATTGTGTCTTTTGTGATTGGTTGATTATGGAAACGCATGACAATGTCATTGCTCGTGCCCACTGTTGGTTGGCTGCAGCAAAAGTTTCCTGACTGAATTTGCTCTGTGCATTCCATGCACTTCACTCATTTATATAGCACATTTTACAAAGGATTTGTGGGAATATGCAGGGGTTGACAATAAGTGGTATATGCTAGTACGCATACACGGCAAAAAGATTGAAATGCTCGACTGTATCTATCTTCAGGTATGTATATAGTTTTAGAAAATTCTTTAAATAAAATTGCAGCACATTTTTATCTTTTTGCCGTGCATGCGTACTGGCATACTACTTATGTCGACCCCTTACAATAAGCTACATTGCATTTCCCAGCCTGAAGCCCTCACAAAAGCAAGCCAGGGATGACAGTAGCAAGGGAAAACTCCTTAGTTGGCATGCAGGAAGAAACCTTGGCAGGAGCCAGAATCAGGAGGGGGAGCCCCCATCCTCCTCTGGCTGGCTCACGGTGGCTCAGTTAAAGCAGATAATTGAGGTAAATCAGTAGGCCAGAGGCAGCGTATGTCCCTGTCTGTGTTGTCCTGACTTTAGCCCCATTAATACGAGCATAAGACAGCTGCATGTAGAACACATCAGGGAAGGTATGAATACAGCGATGCTCAGAGATCAGCCGCTTTTCCACCGCGTGCTACCAGCTCAACTCGACTGGACTCTACTCGCGTTTGGTACCAGGTACTTCGTTTTCCACTGCAGATAGTACCCCCGTTAATGTAGCTGGTCGTCATAGCGACGCCGCACGAAACTGCCGTTTCTGACCGATCAGTGGTGCAGAGTGTTTTCACGTCACCTTCTGGGATCGCCTCAGCTCTCTTGGAACCTCGACGGAGGTGATACCAAAAAAAGTACCAGGTACTATCCGCAACTTCTGCCCGATGGAAAGCCAAAAAGTAGAGTAGAGTCGAGTCGAGTCGAGTCGGTACCATGCAGTGGAAAAGCGACTGTAGAGTGCTGTGGCTGCTGTCATAAGAAGACTCCTTTCCTGAGTATGGTGAGCACAACCATATATTTTAGGTTTTCTAGATGAGTTTAACATGTAGATGGATGGGTACAGAGGTCAAAAACTGATGGGCAGTGTTGTTGTAAGTCTGGAGAAAAGTGGGGGTGTATGTGTGCGTGTGTGTGTGGTGGGGGGGGGGGGGGGGGGTAATATCATTAGTATCATGTAGGATTATGTTTAACTTCCTTTGCTTAAATTGCTTCGATGGTGGTGTGGCATATTGTTAGGCCAAAATCACTGGTGACTCCCCAGCAGTCATTTTACACCGTTGACAGAATTGTCTATAATTAGTGGGATTCTATTTTTATCAAAACTGATGAAACCTGAAAATAAAGTATGAATAGTCAATTACTAGAAAGCACAGAATAGAGAGCCAAAATAACTGATTTTTCTCACTGTCTTTGAAATTGCTTATCGTGTGTAACTGCACACTTGTTCCTTTGTTCAGAAAAGCTCCTGTATCTTTGTATCTTTTAATTCATGACATTTCCTTGTCTTAAACTTTGAGAAATATATGAATGCAAGTACTGCATTTTTCTAAATTTTGGTTCATTTTTTCAGCAACAACAGAACAAATGTCTTGTGTAAACCATGTTACTCATAGCAAATTAATATATATATATATATATATATATATATATATAGGATCAGGAGTTGGTTGATCCACAGGACATATATGAAAATAAGACATTTCAATTCATACCTGTCACTTATGAAACTGGTGTATAGGAATTCATAGGCATTTCAGTGTCCTGTGATGCGTTGATTTGATCCTGCATGAGACAATCAAATTGTAATTTAATGCCTTCATCCAGTAAACTCACCACTAGAGGGCGAGCTGAGGCAGTAAACTGAGCTAGACGAACAAAATAACAAATGTATCACTTGTTCAAAAGGCCCAACCTATACTGCTTCTTTTGCTATATCTACAAACCCACTTCCTGCTCAAGGCAATACATTCTCAATCTCATTCTCCCACCTAATTTTGGAATTAACTTTACATTATAGGTTAAGGTATGAACCACTCCAGCTGGTTGTGACACTAATGACCTGGCAATAGCTCTGCTCTTTGCCTAAAGCTTTATGCAATCACTTACGTAAATTTCTCTGGATAAAAGTATGAGCCCACTCCTTGAATGCAATGTCCTGTAAAAGTAATGTAAGGTAACATTTTAAGTGTACCCAGTGTTGAATGTCTGTGGCCCTGCTGAGCATGTAAACTGAAAAAAAATAGTGGCAAACTCTTGGTGCAGTATAGGTGTAAGGCATAACTTGGTGTTGCTAGATTCTGTCGAGCGGGGGGGGGGGGTGGGGGGGGGGGGTTACTTGATAAAATCCTTCCTACATTACACTGTTATGAACTGTTCTGTTGCCATTCCATTTTCGATTTATACCGCTAGTTCCACGATAGTTCTGGTGAATAACGTAAATATGAAAATAACATTATTTACCTTAGATATACATTGGATCATGTGGCCCCCCCTCGTGGTCATGTGGCCCCCTCTAGCTGTTCTGCCCTATACAACCGCATAGAGTGTTTATGCCACGGGCCGGCCCTCTACGTGCCATCCCAATACACGGAACAACAATTCTGTCACTGTCATCGTTGTTGCTTTCTTTCTTTCTCTCTCTCTCTCTCTCTCTCTCTCCCTCTCTTATTCAGACTGGAGAATGACTTGCCTCCTTGTGTATTCTTGCTGTGGTGTCTTTATTAAGTTGTCCTTCCGTGAAAAGCAAACTGCAATTGTAGTAGCCGGGAATTAGTCCATGTTGCACTGTCCGTTTGATCATCTGATTAGGCAACATGCTGGAACCCAGGACCAATTCTGTCTCATTCCGTTTTCATCCCTCAATGCCGATGTCAGAACAACAGAGAAAGCCAAAGTTCTCTCCAGAAGATCTATGCACTTTAAGAGGAGGTTGTGGCACATAATTCTAAATTGTTTGGTAAAAACTGTGAATTACAAAAACATGCCCATAAGGAAGCATATTAATTAAATAAAGTTTTCATAATGTTATTAAAATTAACTTAATTTTATCCAACAACCACCCCCTGGTAATTTCTTTGCTGTCAAAGAGCTGATGGAAACACGATTGCTGTACAATGAAGGAGTCGGGGCAAGAGCCAGAGTAATTTAGGCACACAGCAGTGATAAAGTGACCTGCATCACAAGTGCATTCATAGAATAGATTAATCTTACAATTGCAACCCTTTTGATCACAGTCTACCCTTTTTAAAATTGATACTTCCAGCAGGATAATGTGCCACGTCACAAAACACACATCATCTGAAGCTGGTTCCACGACAGTGAAATCAGCTTACTCCAATGGCCTGCACAGTCCCCTGATCTCAATCCAATAGACCACCTTTAGGATGAGGTGGAACGTGAGGTTCACAGCATGAATGTGTGCTTTAAAAAATCATACAATGTATGGCAATGAATATATGCCGCAAAGATTTCAGGCTGTTCTGAAGTCAAAAGTGGGTACTAGATAGGTGTACCGAATAAAGTGGCCTGCGAATGTATTTATATGAAGAGGTTTATAAATACGTTGGCTATATTATAATGTCAGGTGCTACACCATGATTTCAAATGGGTTTCAGTGGGGAAAAGATGGTGGTGGTAAATTAATACCATGCTTATTCATGCCAGAATTATTACTCAATAAATGCATTCATTCCAATAAAATGAATCCCTTCAACTTAATGTGACGTTCCAAAAGGGGCTGGGCAGTTGGGTGTATACACTTACATATAATTATACGACTCTATAGTGTGATTAGGAAACAAAACTTCCAACTCTCAACATATCAGAGAAAATGGCCAGAGAAACTGATGAAAATATACCATTGAGTTTGGTAAGTGAAACTTAAGTCTTCTCTACATGTCATGACTTTTGCTATTTAAATTCCCTGTGGTATAATTCGTATTCAGTGGGACGCTGGTCTGCGAACCTTTTTTAATTTATTCTGTCGACAATTGCGAGTCCAATCTAAAAGCCAGGAGGTAATAAACATTATTTAAAGGGAGACGCTTTTCATAAAAGCGATTTAACTTCATTGGAAAGATACCATACGTATACAGTCGTACGCCGCATATCATGTCTGACGGGAAGGATTAGGTAGCCGTAATGGTAAGTGAATGAGCGGTGGGCAGATTCTTAGTCCGCCATCAAGGCGATTTATTTTACTCTCAAATTCAACAAACATTTCATGTTTCAGCTTTCAAACAAAAAAGACAAACCCAGAATTACTCTGAACAAAACTGGACATTTAAAAACATTTTTCTTTTGAATCAAAGGTCTTCAAAAAAAAAAAAGCGTAGCCTAATAAGGCCGATAAATACAAATAGGCTAAACATTAAGGTAACTGCTAGTAGAAAACTGGAAATGAAAGATCCATTAATAATAACTTCAAAATTGCCATCGACATGAATCCTGCAAAAATGAATACAGGGCCTTCACTAAACCGCAAAGAAACTAATTTTCATGTTCGGGCTTGGCCGATGGGTGTTTCTCCATGATCACTTTCGTTTTGCGCATAACGGAAGTACCGTTTTGTTGTTATGGAACCGGTGTGACAGGTATGGAGATAGTTCAAGTAGCTTGTTCTCAGCTATTTAAATATAGGAAATGTTAGACTCATTTGAAGGTGCCGTAATGTTGGGGACAAATGTCTTCACAGGTGTTTCTGAGTATACATGTGTTCAATTACTTCTTTAGTGCATGTGAAAAAGAGCTTTCGGTATCTAGTCTTTCTGTTGGAGTCTGTTATTGGCGTTTGTCAACGTAAGGACCAGAGTTGTACCAATGAAAGTCAAGGAAACCATTATGGCTTGGAAATAAGAAAAAAGGTTAAACCTTAGGCCTGCCAAAACCAACGGTTTGGAACATCATTGAAAAGAAAGAAAGCACTGGTGATTTTAGTAATCGCAAAGGGCCTGCTAGGAAAAACTCTAAAGACGTACAGTTTTCTCATTTACTCAACTACTTAAATATAGAAATATAGAAAATGTCAAAAAAATAAAATAAAATAATAATAAAAAAAGGTGAAAAAAAAGAAACCCCGATAGTTTTAACGTTTTGGCACCGTTAGCTTTCCATAGTTGGATCAAGTAACCTACTCATTGTCAACGTTTGTCGAATAGACTTTAATTTTTTATTTCTGAACGAGGCAACATTAGCCTATTGAGGGCAAGGGCTGTCAGGAAACATTATAGCATTGGATTCATTAAGAAATGTCTATTGCTATTGTAGAGAGTACAGCAGTTATCAATCAATAAATTAAAAATAGAAAATAAATGTGGGGATATTAAAATAAACGTAATTGATTCATTTTTATATAAATATATAAAGAAATCTATTTGTAAGTAAATACCTAGATAAATATTATTGATTATTTAGGCTGTTGTGTTATAGTTGGAGTAGCTTAATGATTGCGTTCACTGGAGCGATATCATTCCATTTGTCCAGCCCTTCAGGAACAGCATGGGTAGGCCTACAAGGGTATATAACTCTGGTTTTGGAAAAACACTGACTCCAAACGAAATGTCAGACACCCACTGCGTTTTAGTGAAATGTCAAAAAACACCTGTGGTACTTCGGCAGATCAAGCTCCAACTAAAAATGTTGCCAACCCCACTAGATGTTGCTGATCGACGTCCTAAAACATCAGTTATTAGTCAGTCCCATTGTTTTAGTCCCCCCCAGAGTGATGCATGCTCATACATATGCACATTTTGAGCTTCTTTCCGCAACTTCCGAGTGGTTAGTTGGATATATAATTGACTGCAGTTCATATAGCTGTCCTCAAATAGGAAGTTTTAAAAATAGTTTTAGATGGAATAAAACATTTTTTATTATGTGCCATAATTTAGCAATGGTATTCTTCAGTTATCCATGGAATCTGTAGTTAAAAAGAAGTTAAACAGTAGTGCATTCCACACACATTACACAGTTCATACATGGTCTTGTACAGTTTTACAAAACTGAGGCAGTCTCGGAGTAGAAAGATCAATGAAGAATTTGCAAGCTGGTATACCTCCCTGAAGTAAACAAAGTTAAAAAAAAGTCTCAAAGGAAATGTAATTTAAGATAAAGCGATTACTCATCACAGTGTGCACTGATTTACTAATTGGTTTTGTTTGATAGGTCAATCCACAGTATTTGCATGCAAATTCCACCAGCCACACCTGGGCCTTCAGTGCCATTGCTGAGCTGATTGGTAAGTGATTCTGTCACTCCGGACTAGGGTTGCAAAATTCTGGGAATATTCAAGGATGGAAACTTTCTATGGGAATTAACGGGAATTTATGTGAATTAACAGCAAATAACAGGAATAAAATTGAAATATAGCCCTATTTGCTCAGGCTGCATTTACCATGTCATATGCAGATAGAAACAAACTTTTATTGTCGCGTTGCCAAAATGTGAGCCTCATCTGTATACATCATGCACGTAATATGCACAACAAGTTATTTTGAATCAGTGAGCAGCCAATGGTATGTATGCCTGTCAACAATTTTTACTTTCTGATTGTTTATAGTTGTTACTTGTAGTGGGATAGTTTGTTCCAAAAAGCCAATGATCATGTTTTTAGTTTTCATCGCATTTTATTGCAGACAAATCTGCAACCACTGGAGCATGGAAAGATTCATTTTATTGAAGGAGAATAACAATAATGGAGTCAATAAGTGAAACACTGGAGAGCACACTTTTAATATCTGGACATTGGACAGCTAAGAAGGCTCAATGAGATGTTTAGTCTCATTTTTTTAATAGGTTGACTGCTTATAATGTTTCAGTGTCTGTTTATATTGAAAGTGATATTGGGGATTTCTTTTTAACTAGGCTTTATTAAGAATATTGGCACTGTTAACACTGTTAAGAAGGCAGTTTTACCTAATTAGTATTCAGGACTGGGACTACACATTTATAATGCACAATGGACTGCAGAAGTTCATACAGTGTTTCAACAGCAGCACAAGTATTTATCATTATTGTGCTGCTGTTGTGCACCACTGCATGGGACTGTCCTAATTCATTGTTTTGCCTCTAGACAATGCCTGTGATCCGGATGTCGGTGCCAAGCAGATCTGGATCGACTGGACCAAGATTAAAGACTTTGACTGCCTTACATTCACGGACAATGGGGCTGGGATGGATTTTGATGAAATGCACAAGATGCTGAGGTCAGTAAAAGCCAGATCATCTGAAGCGGTGGTCGTTGAGCCAGGTCCTGGAGAGCCACAAGTTCTGCTGGTCTTAGTTGTTAATCAGCACTTAATTAATCTATTAAAGCAGTTGATATCTATTGTTGCAGATATCTCACCTCACTAGGCATCTTGGAAATGAATTGGTTGGTGATTTTATGGTTAAAACAAAAAAAAACTGTTGGGTCAGTTGCAGTGTGCCTTACATTTTTAGTACACTGCTGCTGCGTATCATGATGGATTTCCTAAGTACACAACTAACATGGGGTTAGCTTCTTAAGTTTAGGAAGGTCCTGATTGCAGTGTACACTTGGAGTTCCATATCAGCTGATCCCCAGCAAGTCTCCTAGTCCAGAAGTTCATGTTTATGAAGTCTTTATGGTTTTTCTGCAGTTGTGTGCATGCTCCTAAGTGGACCTCAGATATTTAAAGGTGAAGGTACAGCTAAAGCAGAGAAGGGACCATTTTTAATATTTGACATGGGCTAAATTAAAAAAATTAAAACACTGTAAACACCTGTGATTGTAATGATGACAACACAGGGCCTATATAACAATGACAATGCATTAAAACTACTTTATCCATCCATTATCTTGCATTATCTCTACCCACTTATCCTGGTTAGGGTTGCAGGGGATGCTGGAGCCTATCCCAGCGTGCATTGGCCGAGAGGCAGGAATATACCCCGGACAGGCCGCCAATCTATCGCAGGGCACACACACACCATTCACTCATCAATCACACCTATGCACAATTTAGAGTCTCAATTAGCCTACCTGCATGTCTTTGGACTGTGGGAGGAAACCAGAGTACCCGGAGGAAACCCACGCATACACGGGGAGAACATTCAACTCTACACAGAAAGGCCCAGGCTGGGATTCAGACCCAGGTGACAGTGCTACCCACTGCACCACCGATCTTATGTCAAAAAATGTCGAATCCATATGATGATATAAATGCATAAGTCCTAAGTCTATAACTAATGTAAATGTTGTGATTAGCAATGTTATTTGCCTCTCTATTGGCATTAGAATAGCATATGAAACTGATTATATGAACTGAATACCCCCCCTCCCCTCACCCCTCCCTTTCCAATGACATAGGATAAGCTACGGTGGCCTGTAAGTTCCAAAAATGATGTCATTGTCTACGACAGCATTGAGAAGCCAAGTGTCAAGTGCCTTGATAGATTTATAAATTGTATTTAGTTATTTAGTCTGTAGAACTATAGGTCATAGCTTATAAGAAAGATGGTAGCGTTTTATTGCTAACGTTAGCTGCTTTGCATGGTAAGTCATAGAAAGACATGATGCATCACAAAAACTATTACCCTACTAACTAACGCTTACATTACAGTGTGAAATATCCTCATTATAAAATACCACTAACCTATTTAAAGACACTCAATTTCAAAAATAACATATATAACCAAAATATTTTGAGCAGTAATACTTACAGTGATGAAATCTTATCTGTTTCAATGGATAGAGACAGAGACAGTAGCTAAATCAATGACATATTTCTATCCGCTTCTGTCTTACACCAGAAAACGATGTCAGCTAGGTCTATCAGCAAACATGGCTTAGCTATGCCAAGAAGTCCTCAATAATAATAGTATTTTCCAAGAAATTACAAAAAATCGTTAACAATGTTTCGTTAGGTGCAGCGTATTTTACTGGTACCACATGTGAATGCGTAAGTGAATGCGATTATAACAAAACTTTCGATTACGCTGACAAATAAAACTCTATTCCAAAAGCAAAATTAGACATGTTATCGTTAGAAAGCTTATCCTCTCACCTATTGAATAAATGGATTGTCATTCAAGCCAGACTGTACTAAAAAGGGCAACAATGCCATAAACAACAGGTGTGGTATTACACACAGCTATTGGAAGGTACCTAGGCATCACAAATGTGCCCCCTCTAGAGCCGTTTGTCCGTTCTGGGCTAATGTAGAAAGTCATGGCGGTGCAACATGGCGGCCTCCGTGGAAGAGGACCCACTCCCTATGTAGATAAAAGGGCTCATTCTAAGGTAACGAAAACACAACAATTCTTATTTTCATGGGATTATACACTAATTAAAACATACTTATGAATATTATATTCCATTTCTGCCAAGTCCGTTCTGCTAAATTTAATAGAAAATACCACCATTCCCTGCATATTTATTATTTGTTTTTAATAGTTTGTTGCAGATGCATGGTGAAATATGTGTATAAAGTAGGTGATAAAGTATTGTGAACTTGAATCAGTCTTCTGCAGTCTATTGTAAAACCTGATCAGCAGCAGGTTTAGGTAGTACATAACTATAGTATCCTCTAGGTGGCATTTAAAGCTCCCTCTGTAATCGGCATGAGCATGGGATCAGACTAATGAGTTAAAGAGCACAGTGCAGTTGGGACCAAGGTAGTGTGGTCTTGTTCTCACTCTGCATTTGGGGGATATGAGAAGTCTTGAGCAAAATCCTGTGCTAGTGTTCAACTTGAAAGCATGCTGCAATTGACCCATTGTGATTGGCACTGCTTATATAACCAAATCACTCTTTTTTTGGAGTTAGCAGTTAAACTGTTGTCCCCATAACCCTAAACCCCTTTTCTGACCCCATTTCTCACAGCTTTGGCTTCAGTGACAAGCAGGCATTGGGCGGCCGCGCTCAAGTAGGTCTTTACGGAAATGGGTTTAAATCCGGCTCCATGTTCCTGGGGAAAGATGCCATTGTCTTCTCCAAAAATCCTTACTCCATGATTGTGGGCCTGCTGTCTCAGACCTATCTGGCGGACATTCAGGCTCAGAATGTGGTAGTTCCCATCGTCACCTTCAGAAAAAATGAAGAAAACAAGTATATCCTTTCCCAGCAAGGAAAATGGAAACAGAAATGGACTGAGAGCCACACATTAACATGATCAATTTAAAATGATGTGCCCTAACCAGTATAATCTAGCATATATCAAATAACAAGTATCACAGTAGTGAAAAGATATTGTCAAAATAACTGTCAGAAAATACTCAATAATTTTTTTAAATACTTCACCAGCAGGGTTCTTGATTGGCCAAAACAGGTGTGCATTCCCTGTAAACTGACTAGAGTCCAAAGGTATGACCTTATGCTGTGGTGGCCAGGCCCGCATAGTCCCCGTTCTTCCTCCTTGACCTCTGACCTCACTCAGCGCTATACCACAGCATAGAGAAAGCCTGAAAGCCATCCTGGAGCATTCGCTGTTTCAAACGGAGGAGCAGTTGCTCTCTGAACTCAAGATCATCAAGGGCATTACTGGAACCCGGATCATCATATGGAACCTGCGCAGGTGAAGCCCGCCCAGTAGAAAGTCCAAAATGTTCATAGAAAAGTTGTTTTAATGTGCATGATCCTGAATAAATATTAATGATCATATTCACATTCTAGTACTTTTCACCAGTCAGTTCAATTGATGGTTTGTCATTATGATAATTATGAACATTATGAGGTGTCAAGTTCTAGCTTATCAGTCAAGGTGCAATTGTTTATTTAGGACAGTGGGTAATTAAGTGTCCAACTCGATTCTGGTAATTTTGTGACTATAGACAGTATTGCCCCTGTGGTTCAGTTTAAATGAGCTGCTTTCAGACTAATAGATTACCCGTGGGTTTGGTTTAATTTTGCCCGCTCAGATCAGTCAGGGTTTTTCCCTTTATAACCTTGGCAATAATCCCATAGGGCTATGAAAGGCTCCATCAGAAGTTTCTCTCAAAACGAAAGTCATATATGTTGTGGGGGAGGTGCAGTCTGTCTACAGGTACATATATTGTACCTCAAATGAGCAATCTCAGGCAAATTATGTCAACAGACTGTGAACCAGAACAGGAAGTGGAAGAAAGCTTGAGGTAGTTTTATTTAGTTTGTTGCAAATACACTCAGTGGCCAATTTGTTAAAAAACAAATTGCTCCTCAAAACAAATAGCCTACTCTTCTGAACAGTGAATCATGTGGGTGCAACTCAATATATAGTAAAAAGTGTGCAGACATGGTTTAGTTGTTGTTCAACCAAACATTAGTATGGGTGATACTCGTGATGACTTTGATAATGACGTGGTGGTTCCAGCATCTTAGAACCTTCTGGGATTTTCATGCACCACTGTCTCTAGAGTTTACAGAAGATGGTGCGATAAACAGAAAACATCCAGTGTGCAGTCATTCTGTGGGTAAAAACGCTTTCTTAATGAGAGAGATGCCAGAGGAGAATGGGCAGACTCATTCAAGCAAACTGCAAGGTTACAAATGCTCAAACAACAGCTGTTTACAACAATTGTGTGGAGAAGGGCATCTCTGAAGGCACAGCACTTCAAACCTTGAAATGGGTGAGCTTCAGCAGCAGAAGACCATACTGGGTTTCACTCCTGTCAGCTAAGAACAGGAAGATGATGCTGGGTGGCTGAATTTTTTCCCCGCAAGTAATTCAAGCTGTTCTGGAGATAGGAGTACTTAATAAAGTGGTCATCAAGTGCATACTGCCACTGTGACAGTGTAGAAGCTAGATATATTACATTTGTGATGGAAGAAATAACAGATTGTACTAGTGCCCATGTGCGCTAGCACTACCGATTTCACAAAAATATGGCCCAAAGGCATTGTATACCTGCAGCTTGACTTTTTTGATTGATGCGATTTGCTTATCTTATACTCAATTTTATGTGGCTGGGTTAATTGGTGATATTAGGTAGAGCATCAAGACAGAACAGCAGTTTGGAAACTGAAATTAGATCCTTTGTTCCATGGTATGTACCTAGGCCCAACCCAAGTATGAGTTAATTTGCAGTTTAGCTAAATTCGTGTCATCGCATCAATTCACTTCCCACCCGCTAACACAATACGAGGTGTCAATTCATTCAAAATTCGAGAACAGCACAGGAGGTATTGAGATACCAGTGATTGCAATGTTGCATAGCTCTGTCAAAGATGCTATACAAGCATGCTATACAAGCATCCCTGGATGGTAATCAAAATGGTTCACAGAGTATACATATGACACATTTTAAGTATGTTCAGAATTAAAATGAAATGTGAGATTTGTTTTACATTGACATTTATACTCCATCATAAAATGAACGCCAATGGTATTCCACCAGTCCAATTCCAGGAAACTCTACAAATGTACATATTGGGAATGCTTATCCTGACTATATTAATGGTCCTGGAATGTTCTAAAAATCAACAGCTGGGCCACTCAAATGACAGAAAACTAGGGCTCCATCGATTTACATTTAGAAATCTATCTATACATTGTACCTGTCCTACGTTTTAAATGGCTTACATCTCTGTCTGTCTCATTCAGTACCTCCAGCGGACAGATCGAGTTTGAATTCAAGGAGGATATCGCGGACATTCAGATTCCATATGTGGACTCGACCGATGAGCAGAGGAGGCCTATTCGGCGCCCGGCTTGGGTTGCGGAGTTTGAGTTCTCTCTGCGTGTGAGTAGGGCAGGGTTTGAGAAGAAGGGGCGCAATGCTGAGGTTGAGTGAATGTTCATATCCGTAAGGCTGTTGGTTTTAAAAGTTCTGTAAATTTCCTTTTGCACTGCTGCCCACTGCACCACAGACAATGCTACAATCTGGCAAGTTCTCTTTTGAAAGTTAAAATCTCCTGGAATGTCCAGTTTTGCAAGCTGCTGATTTCCCAGCTGGATTTATCTGGGGAAATACAGGATGGATATGGTCCAAGCAAAATGAGTTATTCCATTTGTTTTTATGTGACCAAGTGCAGTTTGACACATATAAAATGTGTATTTCAGGAAACAGACTTATAATGTTTACTTATGTGCATATTGCTCACCTTGCCACCTGTAACTGATTGAAATAGTTTAATTATCATTATTCCTTAAGCCATAAATTACATATTTCAGCAAGTTCAGCACTTTGCTTTATTCTGTTAAAAAACAGTTCACCCTAAAATTATCACAATTCATAAATTTTCTTATCTCGGGAAGTGTCTTTTGACCCAACAATGACAGCTCTCCACAATATTTTTTGCAGTTTTAGATTAACCCATCAGAAATACTTATTTCAAAAACAAATGGAAATCTATGGTCAATAAAAATCTATCTATGGTTCTGCTTTCACATCTTTGAAATACCAAAAATAAGGAATACCACTGATTTAAAACAACAAGTTATTTGGTGATTACTGTACAAAATTGTTTTGGCAGTGAGTTAACGACATAATGTGGAAATACAGAACTTTAGAAGTTATGTTGTCATTGATATATTGTAACTGCACAGGCAGTCTCTGAAAGATTCACTTTTTTAAAATGATGGCTATTGTTTTTATTTTGGTATTCCATAAACATTTTAAAGCAGAACTGTCTGTGACTTTTGATACCTACAGTTATCAAATTCTGCAAAATGGTGACCTCTCATTGGGTCCAGATATATTATATAAGGTGGGAAAATTAATGAATGACATTAAATTTTGGGATGAATTATTCATTTAAGCTTCATTCTTCCCTGTGTATGAAATCAGGCATATTGCAGCATTTTGTACTTGAAGCCATCGATGCAGATTTTGATAAAAGGAAAGAAAATGAAGACTCAGCTGGTGGCAAAAAGTCTGGCCCACACCGTCAAGGACAGATACACGCCCAAATTCCTGGTATCCTTCCGCTGCTCTACAGCAAGTCATGAGGAATTTGTGCTGGATTTAGGCTGCTAGGTTGGAATCTAAAAAACATGTAACTTTTTAAAATGGAACGATACTTTGTGCAATATGTTGTTTGTGACTGTGATTGAAAGGTTTCTTTAAGGTGTATGGTTTAATCAACATTGACTGCTGACCTTTTATTCAACTTGTTTTTGATATCAAGAATTAGATTTTAACTAGGCATAATTCAATTTCAATTTCGGTCATTTTGCATTTTATTTACATGTCTGTTCTGTAACTAGTTAAAATAGCTATTTTTTATATCAGAAATGGACTTTAACTAGGTAAAATAGAAATATTTAATATCAGGAATTGAATTTTAACTTGTTAAAATAAGAATTCTTGATTTCAAGAATCAAATTTTAACTAGTAAAATTGGATGTTATAATTCTAACTAGTTAAAATTTATTTTGTCAATTCTTATTTTAGCTAGTTAAAATGAAAATTTAAGATTCTAACTTGTTAAAAAGTTTTCATTTTAATTAGTTAAAATACAATTCCTGATACCAAGAATTCCTGTTTTAACTAGTTACAATTCAATTGTTGATATCAAGAATTCCAATATTAACTAGTTGAAATTCAGTTCTTGACATCAAGAATACCAATTTTCACTACACAAAATTCAGTTCCTGATAAAAATGAAAGATATCATAACTATCTGCTTGCCTACTTAATCTTGGCTGGCAAAAGTGAGCTAGATAGGATAAGTAGTGAAAGTAAACTAAATGCAACTAGTTCTGGTCTAGGGGCTATATTACTTGAGGTGTGTGTGTGTGTGTGAGAGAGAGAGAGATGCTAACCAGCTAACTACAGCTGTTGTATTTGCTTGTCAGTTAGCTATCTAGATAGATATATCTAACACACAGTAGCTGAATCACCATTTTGGTTGTCCTGAACTCTGGCTACAGAACAAACATATCAAAATAACCTTTGGGTACAGAACGGAAAGTGGGGGGCCGTACGGAGTATTGATGTACTGTAAGAATCGGCTAATTCGACCATATGTGCATTTGGGCTGCCAGCTCAAGGTAAGCTATTTTTTGTCATTTTAATCAAATCTGTTTAATCAAACTGTTCAAATGTACATTTTAGTGTTGTGGATCAATTACTGCCAGTGTCAATGCTAATATTTAGCTAATATTCCTTTTTCATTTTCTGAACAGGCCAATGCCAAGGGTGTTGGTGTCATTGGCATCATTGAATGCAACTTCCTCAAGCCAACGCACAACAAACAGGAATTTGCTGAATCAGTGGAGTACAGGTACTTCTTTTTCGGAAATCTGAATTTATAGCCTACATGTGTCTTTTCATTCAATTGCGATAACCAATCATAACAAGAATGAAACTACAATGTTCTTACGTTTCATTCACCCGCGCTTTGCACTCCATTGGACCTCTCTCACAAGCTACTTTCAATAACTCTCACTTTGCACTGGACCGCATGGGCTGTCTGTTGGACCTCTCTCATGGGGTATCAGTTTCTCTTGCAACTGTCTCTCTCTGGCTGTCACCCAGGGTACACGAGAGTTCAGTTGGTGAGGGGTCTGCATTTAAAATGCTCTCTAGCGACCCCCACTTTTCATTGGTCACATAATATTGCATAATGTTGACACTCCCTCTGACGTCAATTTTGTGCTTATTTGCTCTCCCCATGACAACCCCAGTCCACGTGACCTGGAACATTTGCCAGTTTCTACCTTACAAGTATTCTGTTAGCCTGCACCTGAAGTTCACTGCTTGCTAGCTAGGTAGCAGGTGGAACACAA